>NW_017725760.1:0-5577 GCF_001865875.1 Lupinus angustifolius
TTAGTTGTTTAAAACTATGATAGATTTTTCTGCAAATTTTAAGAGTTAATAGCAGCGAAAAAGTTATGCAGAAAAATAATCAAGTAAATTTAAAGAGATAAAGAAGAAGAGAGTACACAATGATTTTATACTGGTTCACCTTCTTGTTCACCAAAGGTTATGTCCAGTACTCTTGCAGCACAAGAGATTTCTTCACTAGATATTAAGAGTAGCAATTAAAATTTCTCACCCTGAGATTTCCTTGTACCTTAATCACTCTCTAATACCTATATCACTCTTTGGAAAACACCCTTTCCAAGTGACTCTATCCCCTTTCTTATCATACCCTTTTGAAATAAAGTAATTCAATACTTTGAATGAAGAAAACATTTTGGATTGCCTTTACAAGACTTTGAAGTTATAAACTCTTGCAATCTAATATCTCTCTGTAAAATTTAGTACTAATGCTTAGAAGGTTTGAATAACTTGCAATAACACTTAAGACAACTTTAAAAAACAAGTTCTGAAAGTTATGAACAAGTTGCACTGGTGTAGAACAAGTATTTCAGAAAATTATAGATTGTATTAGCGAGTTATATCTTTGTTGTTTTTCATGTTCGTGTTATATATTTATGAAATGAGTTTCAATGCCTTTATATAGACTTTCCAATCAATCAGAATACCTCTACGAAAAGGTAGGAATTTTTTGGAATGAAACCATTTCATTTGGGTTGAAAGCTGTGTAGTTTGAATATGAAAACTGGTGTAACAACTCTTAGTAGTCGATTACCCAACTAGTGTAACAAATTGATTTTTAAAGGCAATAATCGATTACTCAAAAGGTGTAATCGATTACCCAACTGCTCTATCCAACTGGGTAATTATTTATCATGTTATGTAATCGGTTACCCATATGGTGTAAACGATTAACCTCATCAATTTTTGTTGGATAACTCATTTTTCACTCTTGTAACCTGTTACTTAGTTCTGGTAACTTGTTACTTAGTCACAATAACCTGTTACTTAGATCTAGGAACTTGTTACGCAGTATTTTGAAAATTGTTTTCATTTATACTTGTGTTTATCAATTTTCTTTTAAAATACATTTGAGCATTAATACGAAGTGTATAATTTAGAGTATAAAGATAGAAGTACCTAAATACTTAGATTCTAAATTCTTGAACCTTTGTCTTCATAAGTATTCTTCCTTTTATTCTTTTGTCATGTTGGTGCCTTCATCAAAATCGTGCCAAGATCAGGAGCTAGATCTTCTTCACAGGTAGATGAAAAAGAAGGACAACCAAAGGATTTTAACCTTGAAATATCAGGTAACCTTTTATGTAAAACAAAATAAGGTGATTCATTTTTCAAGTAGAGTGTAGGTTGCCTATTGATGAGATCCACAAAATGAGAGACACCAAAATTCTAGAAACAATGAGGAAGATTGGAATGAAATATCAAAGCCCTAGATACCCCCAGTATGTATTGGTGTTTTCTTTCCACAATTCCATTTTGTTGTGGAGTTTCCACACATTAGGTTTGGTGTAAAATACCCTTAATGGCATAGAAGTCATGGAGAGAATATTATTTACCATTGTCTATAATGACTTTAACTTTAGAACCAAATTGAGTTTCAACAAGTAATATGAAAGATCTCACAAGAGATGAAACTTATGATTTGAATTTAAGAAAAAATAACCAGGTGAACCTTGACTTATCATCCACAATGGTAAGAAAATAATTATGACCAGAAGTACTAGGAGTAGTAATTGGACCCCATACGTCCATATGTACAAGGTGAAAAACATAATCAGAATGAGTAATACTATTATTGTAAGGCAATCTCTTTTGTTTGGCAAAATGACATACATCACAAGGTTCCAGACTTTTATTACATTTGATAAAAGGAAATTGTCTTTGCATAACAAGAAATTTATCATGTGAAGGATGTCCTAGTCTAGTGTGCCAAATATTACAATCATATCTAAGTAAGGAATTAACACTAGTTTTTGATGGTTTTGGTAATTGATGAGGATGAAAAGAGGAAATCATTGCATAAAGGCATGCCTTCAATTCAACTACACCAATCATCTTCAATGAATTTAGTTCCTGTATGTGACATATGACATCAAAGAAGGTCAATTTGCAGGGTATAGTGTTTGTGAGTTTGGAAATATAGATTAAGTTGTAATGGACATTAGGAATATAGAGGACACCGGTAAGGAAAAGATCATTAGAAAACATAATTGTTCCTACAATAGTTGAAAATACTTGAATTCCATTAGGTGAGGTGACAACAATAGGCTTAATGCTAGTATATGTTTGAAAAAAATATTATGTATAACACACATGGTCTGTAGCACAAGTATCTATGATCCAATGATATGAGTTCACTACACAAGACAAGATACAAATATTACTTGATGGATTTTGATTTACAAAATGAGGGGATATGGTGCTTATTTGGTTGACATTATGCTGATGCTTTTGCTTAGTGGATTGTTGAACAATAACTATGAAATCCTTTTGTTGTTTAGGAGTAAAATGCACACTTGAGTCATTCCCAATCTCTTCTCCTCTTGATTGAGATTCTTTGAGATTGCCATCCTACCTGCATCATCAACGCATCATGAGGAAGAACTCAGATTTTTCACAACATTACTCTTAAAATATCATGGTGGGAAACCATGTTTTATATAATAGTGATCAATGGTATGTCTAGGTTTGTTGCAATGGGTACACATCTTGGTTCCTCTTCCATTATCGAATCTCACTGCATTACTTGACATTCATCAGAAGCCATTGTTATTCCTGCCTGAATGACCTCTTCCTCTTCCTCTGCTTATGTTATTATAACCTCCACTTACTGACTCATTGTTACCACTTTCTGAGCCATGGTAAGTAGTGTTGGCAAGAACTCGAGGTTGTTCAAAGTTGTGTATGTTCAAATGTCTTTCTTGTTGAATTAACAAAGAGAAGGCTTTGTTGATAGTAGGCAGGGGATCCATAAGCATAATTTGTGATCTAACTTGCTCATATTGATCATTCAATGCCTTTAGAAAACATATTACATAATCATGTTCTTTGTATGATCTAAGCATAGGAATCAAGGTACATTGACACTTATATTCATAAAAAAACAACTTGGTATGGGTCTGAAATTATCTAACTCTTGCCAAAGACCTTTTATTGTGTGAAATAAGCATCAATGGACATACTACCTTGTTTGTAAGTGTGAATTTCTCCAAGTAATTGAGAGATTCTAAAGATGTCTCCCTGATAATACATCTCCTTGAGATCTTTCTAAATTTCCAGTGTTATATCCATCCACAAGACAATTTGTACGTTCAATTTGTCAAGTGAGTTATTCAACCAAGAGATTACCAATGTGTTGAACCTATCCCATGCATTGAACATTGGATCAGTCATCAAAGGTCTCGACATTGATTCACCAATGAATTGTATTTTATTCTTCGATTTGAGAGACATAGGCATGGAACGAGCCCATGTATGGTAGTTTTGACCTTTCAAGACAACAAATACTAGAACTGAGCCATGTTTCTCATTAGGATTTAGGTAAAATGGTGAGATTGGATCATGAACTGGATTGATAGCAACCCCTAATTGATTTTCCATGGTTGCAGAAAACAAGAATAGAAAGGATAATGATGAAACCAAGAAGTGGAGAAGAAGAACAAAAGGTTAGAATTTGTTGGCAATGCAGAAACATAGTAGAGCCTCTTCAATGAAGATGCTCTAATACCATGTTGAAATGGTATGAACACATCATGAAGAAATAGTGAAACCCAAAAGATAAGAACTTGATAAAAAAGGCAAAAGAAGAACAAAGGTAATATGAATGAATTGTATAGAATTCAAAGTGAATCAAGTTAAAATCAAAGGTATACAAGAGTCCTAATTTATAACATATTCTGGTAACTAATTCTAATTACAAACCACAAAACAAACCAATAACTTGTATGGCAAGTTACATAAAATGAATAACTCCTTATATCTCCTTTTAACTTATCTTCCTTACTTCCTTCAACTATTTCATCTTTGTTTTTGTATCTGTATGCTTTATTACTGATTAACAACCAACAAACATTCAAATGGTGAAAATACCTTATTTATTTTAAAAAAAAAATCAGAAATGAGATGGTGAGAATCTCTACATGTTCACAATCTGCTTTGAGAAATAAAATCATACTTGAGATAAACAATCACATTTACTTATATTAGGTCATACTTCAGGTATCACAAAATGAACATATAGACATTCCAAATGGGAATATGATACTTTAATCGATGGGTACAACAATGACGATGGAAAAATGCATGTCATAATATGGATTTCTCACATCTCTAGTGAACATGTAGATGAAGAAAAAACCTTATTAAAAAAAAGCAGAAATGAAAAGGCGAGAATCTTTACATGTTCACAATTGACTTTTGAGAAATAAAATCATACCTGAGGTAAACAATCACATTTACAGAAATGAGATCATACTTCAAGTTCCACAAAATGAAAAGACCTTATTTCTAAAAAGACAATATTGAGGAATGAAGACTCATGAATATAGTGAGACAAAATGACAAATCTCGAACAAGTGAAAATGTAGAGACTCCAATGTTTGAAACATGATAACTTATTTCTTAATGTGTCGGTGGTTGCAACAATAGTGAGAGAAAATGAAAATACATTTTTTTTGTTACCTTTAGTTGCATATTGCTTGAGTGGAAAGAGTACGATTTTTGGAGAGATAAATGAGTTTCAAAAACTTGAGTTGTGTGGAGAGAGATGGCTCACATACTTTGTGAAGAAGAAAGGAAGTGGGAGGATTGAGGTGGCCCGGGGAAGGACAAGACAAATCCATGTCCAAAGTTTTGTGTGGTTCTACACGTGTCAAAGATGCAATTTTTTTAACTTTCAAACTAGCAGAGTACTCGTGCACTTGCACGGGTCGCTTATTTGTTTATGCATAATGCAAATATAATATACATATACTTTATAATATCAATAAATTATGTATTGAAACATTATATTTCTCATTAATATAGGTGCAATATTCACATTGATTTTTGAGTGTATATGTAGAATATTAACAATTATAAATGTGTTTGTATAAGCATTTATTTGTTGAAAGTGTGTTATAGAAAATATTTGATTCTTAAATAACTCATTAAATAAAATTCAAATTGTATTGGATAATATCTCACCTCAATATTCTCTATATAAAATTATAAATATAAGGAGTTATTTTGGCATCATGTTTTTTGTGATTATGTTTATAAGTATCATATAAAGTCATAAGGATTTTTTAGCATATCTCTTAAATGCTTATGTTTTATTTTATATTAATGTTCATTGTGTATAAATATTTGAATATATTTTTAGCATTCAAATATTGTATAATTAAATGTTATTTATTTGATTATGTTTTAGCTAATAATCATTGTATGAAAATAACTCATAAATTAAAAACACACTAAGTTAGGATATGACAGATATTTTTATGATAAATTTAATCAAAATAATAAAAAGAGTCTAATAATTGATTTGTTATATTACTAATTAAAATACATATATTTTTCATG
>NW_017725761.1:0-20230 GCF_001865875.1 Lupinus angustifolius
TAGATTAATGTAAAGAAATAATTTGAATGTGAAAAATGATTTCAGTTTCATCTAATGTTCAATGACTATTACTTTTTAACATAACAAAACATAGATGTTGTAAACACTCAATTTTAGTGGGGTAGCGACATGAACCAATCACTAATTAATGTTAAATTATTATTAGCATATAAAATATATAATATATAAAAAGTAGGAAGAAAAATATGTGAGGAGGAGGTGACATGTGGCATGAAGGAAAAAATGTACGAGAAAGTGACATGTGACATGAGGGAAGGATAAAGTGACATGTGGCATGAGTGAAGGAGAAAGTGACATTTGACATGAGAGAATTTTTTTTATTATATTGTTAATAGATTTGAAAGTTGAGAACCCAAAGGTGACGCCTGAAATAGCTGGCTATAGAACTTCAGCTTTTTTTGCGAGGACATAATTACCCCTTCTAAGTACAAGTGTAATAATATGTAGATATCCTTTTTAATAATAACATTCCAGTAAAATAGTTCCATTATCTCCCTCTCAATTCTTACTACACATTAATTTAGGAAGAAAAATAATAGCTGATTGAAAACGTAGTATGCAGTATACAAAGATAATGAGTAAATTACATTGATATCCCTGAGTTTTAGTGAAATTACATAAATCACCATTCACTTTTCTACACATACACAAACCTCCCATAGTTTTAGTGAAATTACATAAATCCCATTGTTTAAATTGCTCTTATAATATAGTGTAACGAACCAAAAATAATAAAGAAATATTGACTCATATATTATTTGGACTTGTCTCCACAATATATCATGTTTTGTTTAACTTAGTTGCGTTTATCACATTTTTTGTTTAAAATATTACACTTATTTCTTATGCAGAGGTGGTCAGTGTAATGAAAGTATAAAAATTAGGAGAAGTTTGTGTAGGTGTAAAAAAGTGAAAGATAGTTTGTATAATTTCACTAAAACTCAGGGGATGTTAATGTAATTTACTGAAAGATAATTGCAATTATAGCACATGACTTATAAATAAGATATAATTTGTATGTCATTTGCAATTGACTTTTTGCCATGCGTATTACACAATTAACATTTGGGAAAAACAATTATAGTAGATGTTTTAATGTGTTAACAAAACAAAAATATTCTTACTCTATTATTTATTGTGTTATTTTTATTTTCTTCTTTTCGTTCTTAAATAAGAATAATTATTGGTTGTTCATAATCAATGGAAAGTAACGAGAGAGATAGATGTTATGAGAAAAAGATAGATGTTATGGAACCCAAATAAGAATAAAAATAACTTTTGTTATTGTGAGAAACAAATATATGCTGTCTTATTTTATGAGGAATTATAATAAATTATAATAAAATAATATGTGAGACCCAAATAAGAATGAATATATTGTTTGTCATGTTTTCAATTATCACTTTATCCAATATATCACCTCTCATGAGTATGACATTGGATTCCACAATAAATGTTAGTTAATTATTAAATACAGATAAATTTTATTTGAAGTTTTATATTCTTTTTAATATTTTTGTGGCAATTTTATTCCAAGTTATTATTTTTATTTCAATAAATATAAATAAAAAATATATTTGATTCAAAGGTATACAAGAGTCCTAATTTATAACATATTCTGGTAACTAATTCTAATTACAAACCACAAAACAAACCAATAACTTGTATGGCAAGTTACATAAAATGAATAACTCCTTATATCTCCTTTTAACTTATCTTCCTTACTTCCTTCAACTATTTCATCTTTGTTTTTGTATCTGTATGCTTTATTACTGATTAACAACCAACAAACATTCAAATGGTGAAAATACCTTATTTATTTTAAAAAAAAAATCAGAAATGAGATGGTGAGAATCTCTACATGTTCACAATCTGCTTTGAGAAATAAAATCATACTTGAGATAAACAATCACATTTACTTATATTAGGTCATACTTCAGGTATCACAAAATGAACATATAGACATTCCAAATGGGAATATGATACTTTAATCGATGGGTACAACAATGACGATGGAAAAATGCATGTCATAATATGGATTTCTCACATCTCTAGTGAACATGTAGATGAAGAAAAAACCTTATTAAAAAAAAGCAGAAATGAAAAGGCGAGAATCTTTACATGTTCACAATTGACTTTTGAGAAATAAAATCATACCTGAGGTAAACAATCACATTTACAGAAATGAGATCATACTTCAAGTTCCACAAAATGAAAAGACCTTATTTCTAAAAAGACAATATTGAGGAATGAAGACTCATGAATATAGTGAGACAAAATGACAAATCTCGAACAAGTGAAAATGTAGAGACTCCAATGTTTGAAACATGATAACTTATTTCTTAATGTGTCGGTGGTTGCAACAATAGTGAGAGAAAATGAAAATACATTTTTTTTGTTACCTTTAGTTGCATATTGCTTGAGTGGAAAGAGTACGATTTTTGGAGAGATAAATGAGTTTCAAAAACTTGAGTTGTGTGGAGAGAGATGGCTCACATACTTTGTGAAGAAGAAAGGAAGTGGGAGGATTGAGGTGGCCCGGGGAAGGACAAGACAAATCCATGTCCAAAGTTTTGTGTGGTTCTACACGTGTCAAAGATGCAATTTTTTTAACTTTCAAACTAGCAGAGTACTCGTGCACTTGCACGGGTCGCTTATTTGTTTATGCATAATGCAAATATAATATACATATACTTTATAATATCAATAAATTATGTATTGAAACATTATATTTCTCATTAATATAGGTGCAATATTCACATTGATTTTTGAGTGTATATGTAGAATATTAACAATTATAAATGTGTTTGTATAAGCATTTATTTGTTGAAAGTGTGTTATAGAAAATATTTGATTCTTAAATAACTCATTAAATAAAATTCAAATTGTATTGGATAATATCTCACCTCAATATTCTCTATATAAAATTATAAATATAAGGAGTTATTTTGGCATCATGTTTTTTGTGATTATGTTTATAAGTATCATATAAAGTCATAAGGATTTTTTAGCATATCTCTTAAATGCTTATGTTTTATTTTATATTAATGTTCATTGTGTATAAATATTTGAATATATTTTTAGCATTCAAATATTGTATAATTAAATGTTATTTATTTGATTATGTTTTAGCTAATAATCATTGTATGAAAATAACTCATAAATTAAAAACACACTAAGTTAGGATATGACAGATATTTTTATGATAAATTTAATCAAAATAATAAAAAGAGTCTAATAATTGATTTGTTATATTACTAATTAAAATACATATATTTTTCATGAATATATATACCATTGTTATCTTTTAATTAAATAATATAATGATAGTAATTAAATACATGTGACCCGTGCATTCGCATGGCTAAAAACACACATGTTACCCGTACATTCGTATTACTAAGAAAACACATGTTACCCATGTATTCACATAGTTGAAACGTACATATTACTCATACATCATATTATTAAGAATATACATCTTACTTATGTATTTTCATGTTTAAGCACATAAGAAAAATAACTTGATAATTTTTAATTTGAATTTTCTACAATTAGTATTAAATTATTATCAACATATAAAATATATCAAAAGTAGGAAGGAAAAAATGTGAGGAGGGGGTGACATGTGACATGAAGAAAAAAAATGTAAGGAGAAACTGACATGTGGCATAAGAGAGTTTTTTTTATTATGTTGTTAATAGAGAAAAATTAAAATTCAAAGAATCTGAACTGTAATATTAAAATTCAGTGCGAAAAATGTCAAAAAACTTTGATGAGGTGAAAAAGTACAATTATTCTTAGATTAATGATAAACATTAAATTATATATATAGATTAACGTAAAGAAATAATTTGAATATGAAAAATGATTTCAATTTCATCTAATGTTCAATGACTATTACTTTTGAACATAACAAAACATAGATGTTGTAAACACACTCAATTTTAGTGGAGTAGCGACATGAACCAATCACTAATTAATATTAAATTATTATTAGCATATAAAATATATAATATATAAAAAGTAGGAAGAAAAATATGTGAGGAGGAGGTGACATGTGGCATGAAGGAAAAAATGTACGAGAAAGTGACATGTGACATGAGGGAAGGATAAAGTGACATGTGGCATGAGTGAAGGAGAAAGTGACATTTGACATGAGAGAATTTTTTTTATTATATTGTTAATAGATTTGAAAGTTGAGAACCCAAAGGTGACGCCTGAAATAGCTGGCTATAGAACTTCAGCTTTTTTTGCGAGGACATAATTACCCCTTCTAAGTACAAGTGTAATAATATGTAGATATCCTTTTTAATAATAACATTCCAGTAAAATAGTTCCATTATCTCCCTCTCAATTCTTACTACACATTAATTTAGGAAGAAAAATAATAGCTGATTGAAAACGTAGTATGCAGTATACAAAGATAATGAGTAAATTACATTGATATCCCTGAGTTTTAGTGAAATTACATAAATCACCATTCACTTTTCTACACATACACAAACCTCCCATAGTTTTAGTGAAATTACATAAATCCCATTGTTTAAATTGCTCTTATAATATAGTGTAACGAACCAAAAATAATAAAGAAATATTGACTCATATATTATTTGGACTTGTCTCCACAATATATCATGTTTTGTTTAACTTAGTTGCGTTTATCACATTTTTTGTTTAAAATATTACACTTATTTCTTATGCAGAGGTGGTCAGTGTAATGAAAGTATAAAAATTAGGAGAAGTTTGTGTAGGTGTAAAAAAGTGAAAGATAGTTTGTATAATTTCACTAAAACTCAGGGGATGTTAATGTAATTTACTGAAAGATAATTGCAATTATAGCACATGACTTATAAATAAGATATAATTTGTATGTCATTTGCAATTGACTTTTTGCCATGCGTATTACACAATTAACATTTGGGAAAAACAATTATAGTAGATGTTTTAATGTGTTAACAAAACAAAAATATTCTTACTCTATTATTTATTGTGTTATTTTTATTTTCTTCTTTTCGTTCTTAAATAAGAATAATTATTGGTTGTTCATAATCAATGGAAAGTAACGAGAGAGATAGATGTTATGAGAAAAAGATAGATGTTATGGAACCCAAATAAGAATAAAAATAACTTTTGTTATTGTGAGAAACAAATATATGCTGTCTTATTTTATGAGGAATTATAATAAATTATAATAAAATAATATGTGAGACCCAAATAAGAATGAATATATTGTTTGTCATGTTTTCAATTATCACTTTATCCAATATATCACCTCTCATGAGTATGACATTGGATTCCACAATAAATGTTAGTTAATTATTAAATACAGATAAATTTTATTTGAAGTTTTATATTCTTTTTAATATTTTTGTGGCAATTTTATTCCAAGTTATTATTTTTATTTCAATAAATATAAATAAAAAATATATTTGATTTACTAAGTAAATAATAATATACACTGAATTAATACTATTTTTTCAAAATTAAAATAAAAAATATTATTTATTATTAAAAAGTTATTTTTACTTAAATATCTATAATATCATGTTCTTTTGTAACACATCCTTTACACCTCATGGCCAATGTTGTCAAAATTGTTTCATACCGGCCGGTTGAACCAATAAACTAGTGAACCAGTCCCAATACCGGTATATTATAATAATTATATTGGTCATGAATCATAACGGTCAAAACCAGCTAAAATCGGTCATACTAGCCAGTTTTCAATTGAAGCGTACCGGTCATTTTTTATTTAAAATTAATTTTTTAATGAAAATAAAAAATATTAGTTTTTATTAATTTTTCTACATTAATGTTAATATATTATATTTGTATATCTAATATTGACGATATGCAGTTTAATTAGTAAACCACTGATTGAACCGCTATACCACTGTACAAATACACTATCTCGATTGATCACGTATACAATGTTAGTGGGTGATACATTATAGCAAATGAAATGGTCAAATTTAGCATTATGCTAGTCAGAAGGACTTCATAACTTCTTCCTTAACAACTAAAAGTTATCTAAATATTAGAATAATTTGTATGATAAAGTAGTACATTAAATTTAAGATGATAAATTGATGATCGTGAGAGAGGATGAAATGAAAGAAAATTGAAAAAATCATCATCATTTTTAACATTCTTTATAACACATATTTTAGGTGGTACCAGAAATTAATAATTGTTCTTTTTTTTATTTGTTAATGAGTGTCATAAGGAAGCTAATTAATAAACTAAAATAGACATAATATAATAAAAATCACAATGTTTAAATTCCCAATACCTTTTAAGACATTTTCTCATGCAACTTTTTTATTTATTTTTGATTCCTTATGAAAGTCATAATCATTAACATTTTCTTATTTATTAATTATCGTGGGAGGTAATATATTTTATTTTCCTACTAATTTTTGTGTGTAGAATCATGCACATGTGCTATATTTTATTATGTCCTATTCACGGATAAGGTTTTTTTTTTCAATAAAGAAAAATTCAGTTAAGCTGAGCACAAGGGATGTCGCCTAATACAAAAGAAATGATCAACTAGTGATCTATTTAGAGACTAAAGTAATACAAAGTTTTGGATCTATACACCAATTTCCAAAAGATAGAGAAGTTTGTGTTACAAATGAGGAGAACCAAATCCAAGATCGTCTACATTAAATCGAATAAGTACATATAACTCACTTTTTTGTCCAAAAAGATACCTTATTTCTCATAATCCAGATTGATCACACTACAACAAACCATAATAGTCTCCAAAGTTTAGCGCCCTTAGCACTTCCAAAGAGTCATGAATATTAAAAAAACTCTATAATTGTAGAAGGAATGTTGATGACGATTTGTAACCAAGAGTACAAACATTTCCACACGCTTGAGACAAACTCACAGGACATGAATAAATGATCAATAGATTCGTCATAGTTGTCACAAAGATTGCAAATAATATCATCCACCCTTACTACAATATTCCTTTTGAACAATTAATCATTTGTTGGTAGCCTTTGCCTAAGGAGCTTCTAGATAAAACAAAAAGATATTTGAAGGTACACAATAATCTAACAATTTTTTAAAACTTTACCTATAGTTGATTGCTGATGGTCCAGTTGAGCCATGTATGTGGATTTGACCACATAGACACCTGAGCCATCTAAACCCCATCTCCATGTATCCACTGTCTCCCTCTTGTAGGAATGGTGTTGAATCAAATCATAAAAATTCCTAACCAATGACTCCTCTCTACCAAACATCATCAATCTAGGAGCCACTATCTCCCACCCGAACATGCTGGTTCCTAACTAGGTTAAATAACCTAGGAAGACCTTCTTAAGTCTATGAGGACCTTCCGGTCAAACGTTTTGCCAGAAAAAAGTTTGAAGGCCATCACCAATTTCCTTCCGGATGTTACCTTATTATTTGGTGAATTTATTTGTTGAGCTAGTAGCTATTTTAATTTTAGTGAAATACTTTCTGCTAAATTAAATCTAATAAAGGTTGGTTTAATTTGTAAGGAATTGAATCATGTACTAGAAGAAGGTTATAAGTTTAAATCCCATTTTTGTTAATGAATATTTTATATTGTATAAACTTACTCATTTTATTGGTAATAGAATATTGTGTGATGGATTGTATATGTTAAATTTTGATACTCGTTTTGCTTAAACACTATTAATCATGCATCACAATATTGGAATTAAGCGCGCCTTAATTGATAAATATTCTCTTACTTGGAGCCTAAACGTTTGAGACATATTTTCAAGGAAATAATGAAAATATTAGTAAGGAATTAAATTCTTCCAAATTCATGTTATACTAATATAAATATATGTGTGGATTTTAGTAAATGTAAATGAACAAAAAAATATAAAGAATGGAGGCATAAGAAGCACTAAGCTTCTTGATGTAATACATATAGATATTTTTAGGACCTTTTGATGTTAATTCTTTTAATAAGAAAAAAATACTTTATCACATTCCTTGATGACTGTTCACGTTATAGCTATATATATTTATTGCTTGATAAATTTCAACCTATAAAACCTTATAGATGTAGATTAATGAAGTCGAAAGGAAATTAGATAAAAAAGAGAAAATTGGCAGGACTGATCAAGGTGGTGAGTATTATGAGGGATATGGTGAAAGTGGATAATGTTTAGGTCAATTTTATAAATTCCTTGAAAGACATGACATATGTGTGTAATACACAATGCTAGGTACACCACAACAAAAGGATGTATCAGAAATTCGTAATATAATATTTTTTGATATTATTAGGAGTATGTTAAGTAATTCATCTTTACCCATTTTTGTGTGGATGCATGCTTCAAAAACCACCATGTGTTTATTCAATAGTTTTCCTGGTAAGGCAGTTCCAATGACTCCTTTTGAACCATGGACATGAACAAAACCTAGTTTAAGGTACCTACGTGTTTGGGGATGCCCAACGGAAATTAGGTTTATAACCCCATGGAAACAAACTAGGTGTAAGAACAATCATTAATTGTTTTATTAGTTATCTAGAAGAGTCAAATGGGTAAAGATTTTATCATCAAATCATAATACAATAATTGTTGAAACCAGGAATGACGGATCCATTGATAATGGTGAAGTTACTATATGTTAAACACCATGGAAAGTGAAAATTCAAGAAATGAGAGTTCAAATTGCATTGACTCGTGTCTATAATAAAATTGATTCTCAAGTTATCGAATCGATTTATAATAATGGAGAAAATAAATGATCCCATTATTCGCAATGAAGTTGAAGTTAATGAACCTATATTAAAAGAATCACAACACTTAGCATTAAGAATATCTCAAAGAGAAAAATGATATGCTATTCTTGATGACTACGTCGGTTACCTATGCATGTGAGAAGTTGACATATGAATAAAAAATGACCGAATTACATTTTTAGAAACTATTCATTGTAAAGAAGATCTTGCTCCTGACCTTGGCATAGTTTTGATGAAGAAACTAAGATCACAAAAATAAGAAAAGGAAGAAGACCATGAAGACATAGAAGATTCAAGATTCAAGATTCCAGATGTTTATAGATTAAAGTCTTCATATAAGTACTTCTATCCTTACACTCACTTTAATATTTAGCGGTAATACTCAAACAAATCAAAATCATTTTAAAGAGTTGGATATGTCTAAAATGCTAAGTCAAATTGCTAAGTAATGAGTTACTTGACTTGAGTAACATGTTACCAGAACTAGGTAACAAGTTACCTGAACTATGAGGAAGTTGGTAACATGTTACTAGAACTGCATAACAAATTACCTGAACTGTGAGGTAGTTGGTAATAGGTTATTAGAACTGTGTAATAGATTACCTGGCTGAGAAAATAGTTACAAAGCAAAATTTATTGATGTAACCGATTAATCAAATATATTAATCGATTACCACCTTGGAAAAAACATTTGGGTAATCGATTACGACTTCATGACAATCGATTACATAGAGCTGTTGAAACCAGATTTTCAAATTCATTTACTTTGAACCAATATACAAACTCTGTGTACTCTTCTTCTAATTATTCTTGTCATTTACTTTTGCTTTACTCGGTTGAATTCTGTATAAATAATCCGCTACACATAACCTTGATAACATAGCAGAAAAATCATCCATATTCTCTCAAAGACTAATTCACCCACTCTTAGTTGGCATCTTAAACTTACAATTGGCACCATCGCTTATTTTGAGAAATCTATAAGACTAAGATTGCAACTAATGGGGGGGGGGATTAGTTGACTTAAAAGTATGACCACTTTTTCTGCAAAATCAAGAGTTAAGTGCAGTAGAGAATATTATGCAGAAAATTAACAAGTAAAAATCAAGAGATAAAGGAGAAGAGAGTAAACTGAGATTTTATACTGGTTCACCTTCTTGTCCACCAATGGCTACATCCAGTACTCTTGCAGTGCAAGAGATTTCTTCACTAAATATTATGAGTTGTAATTACAATAGCTCACCCCGAGACCTCTATATAACTTACTCACTCACTAATACTTATGTCACTCTTGGAAAACATCCTTTCCAAGTGACTCTATCCCCTTTCTTATCACACCCTTGTGAAAGAAAGAATTCTGCAATGTCAATGAAGAATTTACAACAATGGCAGGATTGCCTTTATAAGTTTGGAATGTAATATCACTTGCATCCAATAACTCTTTGTATACTAAGTAATAATGCTCTTATAGGTTTATAAAACTTTGAAACACTTTACTTCAAGCAACTCATAAAATTCACTTTGAAAGTTTAAGAACAAGTTGCAAAATGTGATATGAATGAACACAAAAATCACTCAAAACGGACGAAAAATAAAGTTTTTTAGAGATTGGGACGAGTTTATACAAGTGAGAGAGAAAGAGGAAGAAGATGTGTTTGAAAAAATTTCCAAAAGATAGAGAAGTTTGTGTTACAAATGAGGAGAACCAAATCCAAGATCGTCTACATTAAATCGAATAAGTACATATAACTCACTTTTTTGTCCAAAAAGATACCTTATTTCTCATAATCCAGATTGATCACACTACAACAAACCATAATAGTCTCCAAAGTTTAGCGCCCTTAGCACTTCCAAAGAGTCATGAATATTAAAAAAACTCTATAATTGTAGAAGGAATGTTGATGACGATTTGTAACCAAGAGTACAAACATTTCCACACGCTTGAGACAAACTCACAGGACATGAATAAATGATCAATAGATTCGTCATAGTTGTCACAAAGATTGCAAATAATATCATCCACCCTTACTACAATATTCCTTTTGAACAATTAATCATTTGTTGGTAGCCTTTGCCTAAGGAGCTTCTAGATAAAACAAAAAGATATTTGAAGGTACACAATAATCTAACAATTTTTTAAAACTTTACCTATAGTTGATTGCTGATGGTCCAGTTGAGCCATGTATGTGGATTTGACCACATAGACACCTGAGCCATCTAAACCCCATCTCCATGTATCCACTGTCTCCCTCTTGTAGGAATGGTGTTGAATCAAATCATAAAAATTCCTAACCAATGACTCCTCTCTACCAAACATCATCAATCTAGGAGCCACTATCTCCCACCCGAACATGCTGGTTCCTAACTAGGTTAAATAACCTAGGAAGACCTTCTTAAGTCTATGAGGACCTTCCGGTCAAACGTTTTGCCAGAAAAAAGTTTGAAGGCCATCACCAATTTCCTTCCGGATGTTACCTTATTATTTGGTGAATTTATTTGTTGAGCTAGTAGCTATTTTAATTTTAGTGAAATACTTTCTGCTAAATTAAATCTAATAAAGGTTGGTTTAATTTGTAAGGAATTGAATCATGTACTAGAAGAAGGTTATAAGTTTAAATCCCATTTTTGTTAATGAATATTTTATATTGTATAAACTTACTCATTTTATTGGTAATAGAATATTGTGTGATGGATTGTATATGTTAAATTTTGATACTCGTTTTGCTTAAACACTATTAATCATGCAT
Source organism: Lupinus angustifolius (assembly GCF_001865875.1). Classification (NCBI taxonomy): domain Eukaryota; kingdom Viridiplantae; phylum Streptophyta; class Magnoliopsida; order Fabales; family Fabaceae; genus Lupinus; species Lupinus angustifolius. The sequence continues at coordinate 11,515 of NW_017725761.1, forward strand.
CACAATATTGGAATTAAGCGCGCCTTAATTGATAAATATTCTCTTACTTGGAGCCTAAACGTTTGAGACATATTTTCAAGGAAATAATGAAAATATTAGTAAGGAATTAAATTCTTCCAAATTCATGTTATACTAATATAAATATATGTGTGGATTTTAGTAAATGTAAATGAACAAAAAAATATAAAGAATGGAGGCATAAGAAGCACTAAGCTTCTTGATGTAATACATATAGATATTTTTAGGACCTTTTGATGTTAATTCTTTTAATAAGAAAAAAATACTTTATCACATTCCTTGATGACTGTTCACGTTATAGCTATATATATTTATTGCTTGATAAATTTCAACCTATAAAACCTTATAGATGTAGATTAATGAAGTCGAAAGGAAATTAGATAAAAAAGAGAAAATTGGCAGGACTGATCAAGGTGGTGAGTATTATGAGGGATATGGTGAAAGTGGATAATGTTTAGGTCAATTTTATAAATTCCTTGAAAGACATGACATATGTGTGTAATACACAATGCTAGGTACACCACAACAAAAGGATGTATCAGAAATTCGTAATATAATATTTTTTGATATTATTAGGAGTATGTTAAGTAATTCATCTTTACCCATTTTTGTGTGGATGCATGCTTCAAAAACCACCATGTGTTTATTCAATAGTTTTCCTGGTAAGGCAGTTCCAATGACTCCTTTTGAACCATGGACATGAACAAAACCTAGTTTAAGGTACCTACGTGTTTGGGGATGCCCAACGGAAATTAGGTTTATAACCCCATGGAAACAAACTAGGTGTAAGAACAATCATTAATTGTTTTATTAGTTATCTAGAAGAGTCAAATGGGTAAAGATTTTATCATCAAATCATAATACAATAATTGTTGAAACCAGGAATGACGGATCCATTGATAATGGTGAAGTTACTATATGTTAAACACCATGGAAAGTGAAAATTCAAGAAATGAGAGTTCAAATTGCATTGACTCGTGTCTATAATAAAATTGATTCTCAAGTTATCGAATCGATTTATAATAATGGAGAAAATAAATGATCCCATTATTCGCAATGAAGTTGAAGTTAATGAACCTATATTAAAAGAATCACAACACTTAGCATTAAGAATATCTCAAAGAGAAAAATGATATGCTATTCTTGATGACTACGTCGGTTACCTATGCATGTGAGAAGTTGACATATGAATAAAAAATGACCGAATTACATTTTTAGAAACTATTCATTGTAAAGAAGATCTTGCTCCTGACCTTGGCATAGTTTTGATGAAGAAACTAAGATCACAAAAATAAGAAAAGGAAGAAGACCATGAAGACATAGAAGATTCAAGATTCAAGATTCCAGATGTTTATAGATTAAAGTCTTCATATAAGTACTTCTATCCTTACACTCACTTTAATATTTAGCGGTAATACTCAAACAAATCAAAATCATTTTAAAGAGTTGGATATGTCTAAAATGCTAAGTCAAATTGCTAAGTAATGAGTTACTTGACTTGAGTAACATGTTACCAGAACTAGGTAACAAGTTACCTGAACTATGAGGAAGTTGGTAACATGTTACTAGAACTGCATAACAAATTACCTGAACTGTGAGGTAGTTGGTAATAGGTTATTAGAACTGTGTAATAGATTACCTGGCTGAGAAAATAGTTACAAAGCAAAATTTATTGATGTAACCGATTAATCAAATATATTAATCGATTACCACCTTGGAAAAAACATTTGGGTAATCGATTACGACTTCATGACAATCGATTACATAGAGCTGTTGAAACCAGATTTTCAAATTCATTTACTTTGAACCAATATACAAACTCTGTGTACTCTTCTTCTAATTATTCTTGTCATTTACTTTTGCTTTACTCGGTTGAATTCTGTATAAATAATCCGCTACACATAACCTTGATAACATAGCAGAAAAATCATCCATATTCTCTCAAAGACTAATTCACCCACTCTTAGTTGGCATCTTAAACTTACAATTGGCACCATCGCTTATTTTGAGAAATCTATAAGACTAAGATTGCAACTAATGGGGGGGGGGATTAGTTGACTTAAAAGTATGACCACTTTTTCTGCAAAATCAAGAGTTAAGTGCAGTAGAGAATATTATGCAGAAAATTAACAAGTAAAAATCAAGAGATAAAGGAGAAGAGAGTAAACTGAGATTTTATACTGGTTCACCTTCTTGTCCACCAATGGCTACATCCAGTACTCTTGCAGTGCAAGAGATTTCTTCACTAAATATTATGAGTTGTAATTACAATAGCTCACCCCGAGACCTCTATATAACTTACTCACTCACTAATACTTATGTCACTCTTGGAAAACATCCTTTCCAAGTGACTCTATCCCCTTTCTTATCACACCCTTGTGAAAGAAAGAATTCTGCAATGTCAATGAAGAATTTACAACAATGGCAGGATTGCCTTTATAAGTTTGGAATGTAATATCACTTGCATCCAATAACTCTTTGTATACTAAGTAATAATGCTCTTATAGGTTTATAAAACTTTGAAACACTTTACTTCAAGCAACTCATAAAATTCACTTTGAAAGTTTAAGAACAAGTTGCAAAATGTGATATGAATGAACACAAAAATCACTCAAAACGGACGAAAAATAAAGTTTTTTAGAGATTGGGACGAGTTTATACAAGTGAGAGAGAAAGAGGAAGAAGATGTGTTTGAAAAAAAAAATGAAGAATAACATATATATACCTGCATAGAGTAATCGATTACTCACTTTTGAGTAGTCGATTACTCAGTTTAAAATTTTTAAAAATTTCAAACAACAACTTTGAGTATTCGATTACTCACTTGAGTAATCAGATACTGAAACTCCTTGTTCAACCCTGTAATCGGTTACTCTCTAGAGTAATTGATTACTGACCCCAGAAAAAATTAATTTTAGGCATACTGATGCTATGAAAATGATTTTTGATCCAAAATTTGAAAGTTTTAAACTTAAGTGAACACATTTAAGTACAAGTAGGCATGAGGTAAACATAATGAAGCACACATATAATCATGTTAAGATAAGTAAGCTTCATCAAGAATGCCTAATTCATGTCTAATATTATGAAAATGTTCTTTAGCCAAGGGTTTAGTGAAATTATCTACTAGTTGGTTATGAGTATCAACGAATTCTACAGTCACATCTTTCTTTTGGACATGGTCCCTAAGGAAATGATACCTTATATCTATGTGTTTGGTTCTAGAATGCATAATTGGATTCTTTGTGAGGTTTATAGCATAAGTTTGTCACATTTAGAGGAGTGCAGCCTAAGTCTAAGCAATAATCTCATAATTGTTGTTTAAGCCACCACACTTAGGTACAACAAGTACCTGCTGCTATATATTCAGCTTCAGTAGTGCTTAGAGCAACACATGCTTGTTTCTTGCAAGACCAAGAGACTAAATAATTTCCTAAAATATGACAACTACCACTTTTACTTTTCCTCTCAGATTTGCATCCTGCAAAATCTAAATCTGAATAACCAACCAAATCACATATGCTTCCTTTTGGATACCACAATCCAACGTCAATTGTGCCTTTAAGATATTTCATGATTCTCTTAACAACAACTAAGTGTGATTCTTTTGGTTCAGATTGATAGCATGCACATAGACATACACTACACATGATATCAGGTCTACTGATAGTTAAATATAAAAGAGATCCAATCATACCTCAATACTTTGATATTTCAAAGCATTTTCCAGCTTCCCCTGTATCAATGTAAGTACCAGATCCTAGAGGATTAGCTATTGGCTTGAAGTCATCCCTATCAAATCTTTTCAGCAAATCTCTGCAATACTTGGATTGACTAACACAAATTCCATTATCAAGTTGTTTGATTTGTAATCCAAGGAAGTAATTCAACTTCCCCATCATGGACATTTCAAATTCTCCTTACATCATTTTGCCAAAATCACTACACAAAACCTCATTATTAGAACAAAAAATAATATCATCTAAACTAATTTGAGCAAGAAGAGTATGAGAAGGATGTTTGTTAGACGATCATACTATGCACATGGAGCTTGCTTCAAGCCATATGGAGCTTTCGTTAATTCGTAAACATGAGAAGGATATTTGTAATCTTCAAAACTAGGAGGTTGTTCTACAAACACTTCTTCTTGAATATATCCATTGAGAAAAGAACTCTTTACGTCCATTTGATATAACTGAAAGTTTAAAGATCAAGCATATACAAGTAATAGTCTAATAGCTTCAAGTCTAACAACCAGAGCGAATGTTTCATCATAGTATATACCTTCTTCCTGATTGTATCCTTCGGCTACCAGTCTAGCTTTATTTCTAACAATAATACCATTTTCATTAGATTTATTACGAAATACCCAACGACTTCCTATAACATGCGTATTTTTAGGTCTAGGAACAAGTTCCCAAACTTCATTTCTCTAAAAAATGCTTCCTGCATTGCAAGAATCCAGTGTTCATCCTCGATTGCATCATCAATCTTAGAGGGTTCTATTTGAGAGACGAAGGCCATGTTAAGACACACATCTTCTAGCATTAAACGGGTAGTAATACCCATGCTAATATCATCAATGATGTTGTGAATAGAATGATCTCGATGAGTTCTCCATTCTTTTGATAAATTAGAGTGAATATGCTCTTCTTAAGAGGTTAGATTATCATCCATTTTCAAATGCTCAAATTTAGTTGTAGAATCAATAATAGCTTTTCATTAGAAGGGGAACTTGGCAAGTCCTCTTCATCAAGAGTTAACCCATCCTTTATCACATGATTTGTTTCATCAAAAGATACATGAACAATTCATCCATGGCTAGAGTTCTTTTATTAAAATTTTTATAAGCTTTAATCGTAAGAGAGTAGCCTAGGAAATACCTTCATCAACTTTTGCATCAAACTTGCCTAAGTTATCTTTACCATTATTTAAAAAAAAAGAATTTACAACCAAGTACATGCAAATAAGAAATGTTTGGTTTTCTACCTCTAAAGAGTTCATAGGGGGTTTTCTTAAGAGTTGGTCTTACAAGAACTCGGTTTGAAACATAACATGTAGTACTTACTGCATCAGCCCACAAATATTTTGGGAGGTTAGTCTCATTCAACATTGTACGAGCCAGTTCTTATAAAGACTGATTATTTCTCTCTACAACAACCTTTTATTGTGGTGTTGTAGGATCAAAAAAATTGTGATTGATGCTAAGATCATCACAAAATTCTTCAAACGAAGAGTTTCGAAATTCTCCCCCACGATCACTTCTTATAACAACGATTTTTAGTGATTTTTCATTTTGAACTCTTTAAGCATAAATGTTAAAGGCTTTGAATGCCTCATTCTTATGAACTAAGAATAGAGTCGAAGTATATCTCGAAAAATCGTCTACTATAACAAGAGCATAGTAGTTACCACCATAACATTTTGTCCTTGAGGGGTCAAATAAGTCCATGTGTAGTAACTGCAATGGTCTATCGGATGAAACCATGTGCTTAGGTTTAAAAGAAGTCTTTGTTTGTTTACCCATTTGACAAGCACTACATAGTTTGTCTTTAACAATATTTTGGGTAAACCAATAACTAAATATTTCTTTATGAGTTTATTCAAATGGTCCATATGAATATGAGCAATTCTCCTATGCCAAAGCCATGCATCATGATTATCATTAGCAACTAAACATGTTATTGGTAAAGAGGAGTCTATGTCAATCACATATATATTATTTATCCTCTTACCAATGAGTTTAGAGTTTTGAGAATTCTTACTTTTGATGATGCACTTATCCGTGTAGAATGCCACATGAAAGCCTTTGCCACATAATTGACTTATGCATAGTAGGTTGTGCTTGAGTCCTTCAACATACAATACACCTTGTATAGTTGTTGAGGGTGACTTGCCGATTCTACCAACTCCAAGTATTTTTCCTTTGTTGTTATCACCATATGTGACATAGCCTATGTCAGTCACATATATACTATTTATCCTCTTACCAATGAGTTTAGAGTTTTGAGAATTCTTACTTTTGATGATGCACTTATCCGTGTAGAATGCCACATGAAAGCCTTTGCCACATAATTGACTTATGCATAGTAGGTTGTGCTTGAGTCCTTCAACATACAATACTCCTTGTATAGTTGTTGAGGGTAACTTTCCAATTCTACCAACTCCAAGTATTTTTCCTTTGTTGTTATCACCATATGTGACATAGCCTTTGTCCCTCGGAGTAGGGACATAGAACTTATTTCTATCGCCCGTCATGTGCTTTGAGCAGCCACTTTCCAAGTACCATATGTTGTAGGCGACTCTCAAATTATCCTGCAAAATAGGTTAAGTTTTATTAGGTACCCAATATTCTTTGGGTCCTACATGGTTAGTACCTTTCTCAACCCATCTATAATGACCTAGGGGTACACCATATTTTCTAATCATGCACGTTTTTGGTGTATGCCCATGGTATTTACAATATGTACATGTGGGTTGATGGTTATATATCCTAGATTTATCATTACTACTATGTTCAAATGCATGGATACTTTGTTTTTGAAAGTTTATCTTTATGTGGGTTGATGGTTAGGTATCCTAAATTTATCATTATTATGTTCAAATGCATGAATACTTTGTTTTTGAAAGTTTATCTTTATTGAGACACTTTGTTTCATAGAGACATTGTTTTTTGAATAGCCAAGACCTCTTTGGTCTGTTAAGTGTCTTTGATCATTAATGATCTTTTCCAGACTTTTACTACTCTTGTTCAGCTTATTAAGTTCAAGACTTAATGTTGAAACTTTATTTTCAAGAGTAATGCATTTTTGACATGAAGATGATAGGGTTTGTTTCTAAATGCATCTAACTCAGTTTTTTGTTTTAGAAACATTTTTGTGAGTTTGACATATTCATCATGCAAGTCATTAAATGCAGTTTGTAATTCATAAGAATATAGTGCAGCGTTGTTTACCTCTTCATTATCATAATGATGAGATGCCATTAAAGAGAGATGTGCTTGTTTTTCATTTTCTTGTTCAAAGGTGGAACTGGTATCACTGTCTTCCTAAGCAGTATACGCTCTCCGTCCAGTCCTCATTTCATTCTTCCATTTGAAAGAATTCTTTTTCAGGTTTGGATAGTCCATGTTCATATGACCAGGCTTGCCACATTCAAAGCATGTGAAGTTTTAGTTTGAAGTAGAGGCGTCATTATTCTTGGTGAATTTCCTCATTTGTCCACTTTTAGCACCCTTGTTCCTTTTAAGGAACTTGCTGAACTTCTTTATAAGAAGATTCATGTCTTCCATTTCTTCCTTCTCAGATTCATCTTCTGATGATTCGTATTTGTCTACTTTCACCTTGAGAGAGATATTCTTCTTTTTATTTTCTTGCTCTTCATGTTGGTCAAATTAGTTGAGTTCTAATTCATGTTCCTACAATTTACCAAACAAAGCAACCAAGGACATTTTTGTTAAACTTTTCTTTTCAGAAATGGCTGTTACCTTTGGTTGCCACGTTCTGGTGAGTGATCTTAGAACCTTCAAGTTCAAGTTACTATTTGATAGTACCTTACCATGTGCAATAAGGTGATTTGTGAGGTGAGTAAACCTCTTCTGAAGATCTAGAATGTTCTCTCCAGGTTTCATATGATACATTTCGTATTCTTGGGAAAGAGTGTTGAGTCTTGACCTTTTTACCTCCTCAGTTCCTTCATGTGTAGTCTCTACAGTATCCTAAATTTCTTTGGCAGATTTGCAGTTTGATACTTTAAAGAAATCATCAATGCCAAGTGCTGAAGTGAGGATGTTCTTTGCTTTGAGATCATATTGCACCTTCTTTTTATCTTCATCATTCTATGAAGATTTGGGCTTTACTTCCCTTACGTTGTTGACTATGGTGAAGGGTTCATATGTTCCTTCTTCAATTGTATTCCATATGTCCAAGTCTTGAGATTCTATGAAGATTCTTATTCTGATTTTCCAAAAGTCATAACACTCTCCAACAAAGCTTGGAGGGCGGTTGATGTTGGAACCTTGTCCTAGGAATGATGTTGAGTCCATCTTTGATATAGGATCATATTTAAGAATAACTTACTCAAAAATAGCCCTGGTTTTAATTGTAAGACTAAGATTGCAACTAAGAGGGCAGGGGGGGTGATTTAGTTGACTTAAAAGTATGGGCACTTTTTCTGCAAAATCAAGAGTTAATTGCAACGGAAAAAATTATGTAGAAAATTAAAAAGTAAAAATCAAGAGATAAAGGAGAAGAGAGTATACCGAGATTTTATACTGGTTCACCTTCTTGTCCACCGAAGGCTACGTCCAGTACTCTTGTAGCACAAGAGATTTCTTCACTAAATATTATGAGTTGTAATTACAATATTACACCCTAAGACCTCTATGTACCTTACTCACTCACTAATACCTATGTCACTCTTGGAAAACACCCTTTCCAAGTGACTGTATCCCCTTTCTTATCACACCCTTGTGAAAGAAAGAATTAAGCAATGTCAATGAAGAATTTACAACTATGGCAAGATTGCCTTTACAAGTTTGGAATGTAATATGACTTGTAATCTGATAACTCTTTGTATACTAAGTAATAATGCTCTTATAGGTTTGTAAAACTTTGAAACACTTTACTTCAAGCAACTCATAAAATTCAGTTTGAAAGTTTAAGAACAAGTTGCAAAAAGTGCAGAAAATATTTCTGAG
>NW_017725762.1:0-21801 GCF_001865875.1 Lupinus angustifolius
ATGTGACATAGCCTATGTCAGTCACATATATACTATTTATCCTCTTACCAATGAGTTTAGAGTTTTGAGAATTCTTACTTTTGATGATGCACTTATCCGTGTAGAATGCCACATGAAAGCCTTTGCCACATAATTGACTTATGCATAGTAGGTTGTGCTTGAGTCCTTCAACATACAATACTCCTTGTATAGTTGTTGAGGGTAACTTTCCAATTCTACCAACTCCAAGTATTTTTCCTTTGTTGTTATCACCATATGTGACATAGCCTTTGTCCCTCGGAGTAGGGACATAGAACTTATTTCTATCGCCCGTCATGTGCTTTGAGCAGCCACTTTCCAAGTACCATATGTTGTAGGCGACTCTCAAATTATCCTGCAAAATAGGTTAAGTTTTATTAGGTACCCAATATTCTTTGGGTCCTACATGGTTAGTACCTTTCTCAACCCATCTATAATGACCTAGGGGTACACCATATTTTCTAATCATGCACGTTTTTGGTGTATGCCCATGGTATTTACAATATGTACATGTGGGTTGATGGTTAGGTATCCTAAATTTATCATTATTATGTTCAAATGCATGAATACTTTGTTTTTGAAAGTTTATCTTTATTGAGACACTTTGTTTCATAGAGACATTGTTTTTTGAATAGCCAAGACCTCTTTGGTCTGTTAAGTGTCTTTGATCATTAATGATCTTTTCCAGACTTTTACTACTCTTGTTCAGCTTATTAAGTTCAAGACTTAATGTTGAAACTTTATTTTCAAGAGTAATGCATTTTTGACATGAAGATGATAGGGTTTGTTTCTAAATGCATCTAACTCAGTTTTTTGTTTTAGAAACATTTGAGTGAGTTTGACATATTCATCATGCAAGTCATTAAATGCAGTTTGTAATTCATAAGAATATAGTGCAGCGTTGTTTACCTCTTCATTATCATAATGATGAGATGCCATTAAAGAGAGATGTGCTTGTTTTTCATTTTCTTGTTCAAAGGTGGAACTGGTATCACTGTCTTCCTAAGCAGTATACGCTCTCCGTCCAGTCCTCATTTCATTCTTCCATTTGAAAGAATTCTTTTTCAGGTTTGGATAGTCCATGTTCATATGACCAGGCTTGCCACATTCAAAGCATGTGAAGTTTTAGTTTGAAGTAGAGGCGTCATTATTCTTGGTGAATTTCCTCATTTGTCCACTTTTAGCACCCTTGTTCCTTTTAAGGAACTTGCTGAACTTCTTTATAAGAAGATTCATGTCTTCCATTTCTTCCTTCTCAGATTCATCTTCTGATGATTCGTATTTGTCTACTTTCACCTTGAGAGAGATATTCTTCTTTTTATTTTCTTGCTCTTCATGTTGGTCAAATTAGTTGAGTTCTAATTCATGTTCCTACAATTTACCAAACAAAGCAACCAAGGACATTTTTGTTAAACTTTTCTTTTCAGAAATGGCTGTTACCTTTGGTTGCCACGTTCTGGTGAGTGATCTTAGAACCTTCAAGTTCAAGTTACTATTTGATAGTACCTTACCATGTGCAATAAGGTGATTTGTGAGGTGAGTAAACCTCTTCTGAAGATCTAGAATGTTCTCTCCAGGTTTCATATGATACATTTCGTATTCTTGGGAAAGAGTGTTGAGTCTTGACCTTTTTACCTCCTCAGTTCCTTCATGTGTAGTCTCTACAGTATCCTAAATTTCTTTGGCAGATTTGCAGTTTGATACTTTAAAGAAATCATCAATGCCAAGTGCTGAAGTGAGGATGTTCTTTGCTTTGAGATCATATTGCACCTTCTTTTTATCTTCATCATTCTATGAAGATTTGGGCTTTACTTCCCTTACGTTGTTGACTATGGTGAAGGGTTCATATGTTCCTTCTTCAATTGTATTCCATATGTCCAAGTCTTGAGATTCTATGAAGATTCTTATTCTGATTTTCCAAAAGTCATAACACTCTCCAACAAAGCTTGGAGGGCGGTTGATGTTGGAACCTTGTCCTAGGAATGATGTTGAGTCCATCTTTGATATAGGATCATATTTAAGAATAACTTACTCAAAAATAGCCCTGGTTTTAATTGTAAGACTAAGATTGCAACTAAGAGGGCAGGGGGGGTGATTTAGTTGACTTAAAAGTATGGGCACTTTTTCTGCAAAATCAAGAGTTAATTGCAACGGAAAAAATTATGTAGAAAATTAAAAAGTAAAAATCAAGAGATAAAGGAGAAGAGAGTATACCGAGATTTTATACTGGTTCACCTTCTTGTCCACCGAAGGCTACGTCCAGTACTCTTGTAGCACAAGAGATTTCTTCACTAAATATTATGAGTTGTAATTACAATATTACACCCTAAGACCTCTATGTACCTTACTCACTCACTAATACCTATGTCACTCTTGGAAAACACCCTTTCCAAGTGACTGTATCCCCTTTCTTATCACACCCTTGTGAAAGAAAGAATTAAGCAATGTCAATGAAGAATTTACAACTATGGCAAGATTGCCTTTACAAGTTTGGAATGTAATATGACTTGTAATCTGATAACTCTTTGTATACTAAGTAATAATGCTCTTATAGGTTTGTAAAACTTTGAAACACTTTACTTCAAGCAACTCATAAAATTCAGTTTGAAAGTTTAAGAACAAGTTGCAAAAAGTGCAGAAAATATTTCTGAGAATTTTCAAAATTATGTTTGAAAGTTTGTGAGAAGATTGTGTAAGAGTTATGATTTGATTCTGAGTTTCAATGCCTTTAAATAGACTTTCCATGCATCCATAAATCCTCTTTTAAAGGGTAGGAATTGATTGGAATGAAACCATCTCGTTTGGGATGAAAACTATTCATTTTGAAATCTGAAAACTGATGTAACAACTCTCAATAATCGATTACAACCTTCAGTAATCTATTACCCAAACTCTCTGTCCAACTGGGCACTTAAAATATAATTAGAGTAATCGATTACAGCCTTGAGTAATCGATTACTCAACTTTTCTAAAACTGGGTAATCTGTTACTCACATATATTAATCGATTACCCTGCACAGTTTTTGTTGGGTAACTAGTTTTCTGACTTACGTAACCTGTTACTTAGATATAGTAACCGGTTACACACTATTTTTGAAAATTGTTTTGTTTATACTTGAAGTGTTTCAATTTTCTTAAAAAATAGTTTGAGTATTACTACTATTGTATATTCAAGAGTATAGGATAGAAGTACCTATTTAGACTTAGTCTAATTTGTCTTGAAGCTTTGTCTTCTTTGTCTTCATAAGTATTCTTCCTTTTCTTCTTTTTGATGATGTTGGTGTCTTCATCAAAACTGTTCCAAGGTCAGGAGCAAAGACCATCTTCACAAAATCTATTCTCAAATCTGATCATGTATTTAAGATGGCCTCAAGATCATATCTAGGAGAAGGTTCCAACATCAATCACCCTCCAAGCTTTGTTGGAGAATGCTATGACTTTTGGAAAATGAGGATGAAAATCTTTATGGAATCTTAAGACCTGGATATTTGGAATGTGATTGAGGAAGGACCTTATGAACCCTTCACTGTTGTTAATGGTGAAAGGGAAGTAAAGCCAAAATTCGTGTGGATGATGAAGATAAAAAGAAAATGCAATACAATCTCAAAGCTAAGAACATCCTCACTTCAACACTTGGCATTGACGAGTTCTTTAGAGTGTCAAATTGCAAATATGCTAAAGAAATATGGGACACTCTAGAGACCACACATGAAAGAGCTTAAGGAGTAAAAAGGTCGAGACTAAATACTCTCTCCCAAGAATATGAAAGGTTTCATATGAAGTCTAGAGAGAAAATTCTAGATCTCCAAAAGATATTTACTCACCGTACAAACCATTTGATTGCACTTGGAAAAGTATTGTCAAACAGTGACTTGAACTTGAGAGTTTTAAGATCACTTTCAAGACAATGGCAACACAAGGTGACAACCATTTCAGAAATGAAAAGCTTATCAAAGATGTCATTGGCTGCACTCTTTGGAAAGTTGGAAGAGCATGAGTTGGAATTGACCCAACTTGAACAACATAAAGAGTTAGAGAAGAAGAGAAATAATATTTCTCTCAAAGCTAAAGCATAGGCATATGAATCCTCAGTAGATGAGTCATAAAAAGAGGAAATAGAAGACATAAGCATGTTGGTGAAGAAGTTCAGTAAATTCCTGAAAAGGAATAAAAGTGGTAAGGCTGGACAACCAAGGAGATTCACCAAAAGCAATGATGTTTCCACTTCAAATCAAAGCTTCAACTTTTTTGAATATGGAAAACTTGGTCATATGAAGATGGATTGTCCTACATTGAAGAAAAATAATTTCAAGACAAAATGTGAAAAGAAGATCGGTAGACAAACTTACATTGCATGGGAGGATAATGACTCAAGTTTCACTTCAGAACTAGAAAATGAAGACAATGCTCATCTCTCTCGAATGGCGTCTCATGATTCTGATGATGAGGTGGAGTATTTGGGTGCCGCCAATGACTTATGGTGTTTGGATTGTGGCTGCTTAAAACATATGACAATCAATAAAGGAAAGTTCATTGTCCTCACTCTACATATCTAGGAGAAGGTTCCAACATCAATCACCCTCCAAGCTTTGTTGGAGAATGCTATGACTTTTGGAAAATGAGGATGAAAATCTTTATGGAATCTTAAGACCTGGATATTTGGAATGTGATTGAGGAAGGACCTTATGAACCCTTCACTGTTGTTAATGGTGAAAGGGAAGTAAAGCCAAAATTCGTGTGGATGATGAAGATAAAAAGAAAATGCAATACAATCTCAAAGCTAAGAACATCCTCACTTCAACACTTGGCATTGACGAGTTCTTTAGAGTGTCAAATTGCAAATATGCTAAAGAAATATGGGACACTCTAGAGACCACACATGAAAGAGCTTAAGGAGTAAAAAGGTCGAGACTAAATACTCTCTCCCAAGAATATGAAAGGTTTCATATGAAGTCTAGAGAGAAAATTCTAGATCTCCAAAAGATATTTACTCACCGTACAAACCATTTGATTGCACTTGGAAAAGTATTGTCAAACAGTGACTTGAACTTGAGAGTTTTAAGATCACTTTCAAGACAATGGCAACACAAGGTGACAACCATTTCAGAAATGAAAAGCTTATCAAAGATGTCATTGGCTGCACTCTTTGGAAAGTTGGAAGAGCATGAGTTGGAATTGACCCAACTTGAACAACATAAAGAGTTAGAGAAGAAGAGAAATAATATTTCTCTCAAAGCTAAAGCATAGGCATATGAATCCTCAGTAGATGAGTCATAAAAAGAGGAAATAGAAGACATAAGCATGTTGGTGAAGAAGTTCAGTAAATTCCTGAAAAGGAATAAAAGTGGTAAGGCTGGACAACCAAGGAGATTCACCAAAAGCAATGATGTTTCCACTTCAAATCAAAGCTTCAACTTTTTTGAATATGGAAAACTTGGTCATATGAAGATGGATTGTCCTACATTGAAGAAAAATAATTTCAAGACAAAATGTGAAAAGAAGATCGGTAGACAAACTTACATTGCATGGGAGGATAATGACTCAAGTTTCACTTCAGAACTAGAAAATGAAGACAATGCTCATCTCTCTCGAATGGCGTCTCATGATTCTGATGATGAGGTGGAGTATTTGGGTGCCGCCAATGACTTATGGTGTTTGGATTGTGGCTGCTTAAAACATATGACAATCAATAAAGGAAAGTTCATTGTCCTCACTCTAAGAGACAGAGACTACATAACATATGGTGATGATAACAAAGGAAAGATCATTGGAGTTGGTAGAGTCGGTAAACAACCTTCTACTAAAATAGAAGGAGTTCTATATGTTGGGGGACTCAAACACAAGCTATTGAGTATAAGTCAACTTTGTGACAAAGGGTTCCATGTAGCTTTCTACCCCGAAAAATGCATCATTTGTAGTAAGGTATCTAAAAATTCTAAACTTGTTTATAAGAGAATCAATAATATCTATATGATTGCTTTAAATTATTCTTCTCTTCCCATAAAATGTTTAACTATTAATGATCATGATGCATGGCTATGACATATGAGAATTGCTCATATACATATGGATCATTTGAATAAACTGGTAAAGAAAGATATGGTTGTTGGTTTACCCAAAATGAAGTTTTTGAAAGGCAAACTATGTAGTGCTTGTCTAAACATGGCTTTCATTTGTCAAGTGGAACCATTCAAGATTGATGATGCAATCGAGGATAAACACTGGATTCTTGCTATGCAAGAAGAGCTTAACTAGTTTGTGAGAAACGAAGTTTGGGAACTTGTTCCTAGACCTAAAGAAAGACATGTTATAGGAACTCGTTGAGTCTTACGGAATAAACCAGATGAAAATGACATTATTATAAGAAGTAAAGCAAGAATTGTAGAATAAGGATACAACCAAGAAGAATGTATCGACTTTGATGAAACATTCGCTCATGTTGCTAGACTTGAAGTGTTTCCACTTCAAATCAAAGCTTCAACTTTTTTGAATATGGAAAACTTGGTCATATGAAGATGGATTGTCCTACATTGAAGAAAAATAATTTCAAGACAAAATGTGAAAAGAAGATCGGTAGACAAACTTACATTGCATGGGAGGATAATGACTCAAGTTTCACTTCAGAACTAGAAAATGAAGACAATGCTCATCTCTCTCGAATGGCGTCTCATGATTCTGATGATGAGGTGGAGTATTTGGGTGCCGCCAATGACTTATGGTGTTTGGATTGTGGCTGCTTAAAACATATGACAATCAATAAAGGAAAGTTCATTGTCCTCACTCTAAGAGACAGAGACTACATAACATATGGTGATGATAACAAAGGAAAGATCATTGGAGTTGGTAGAGTCGGTAAACAACCTTCTACTAAAATAGAAGGAGTTCTATATGTTGGGGGACTCAAACACAAGCTATTGAGTATAAGTCAACTTTGTGACAAAGGGTTCCATGTAGCTTTCTACCCCGAAAAATGCATCATTTGTAGTAAGGTATCTAAAAATTCTAAACTTGTTTATAAGAGAATCAATAATATCTATATGATTGCTTTAAATTATTCTTCTCTTCCCATAAAATGTTTAACTATTAATGATCATGATGCATGGCTATGACATATGAGAATTGCTCATATACATATGGATCATTTGAATAAACTGGTAAAGAAAGATATGGTTGTTGGTTTACCCAAAATGAAGTTTTTGAAAGGCAAACTATGTAGTGCTTGTCTAAACATGGCTTTCATTTGTCAAGTGGAACCATTCAAGATTGATGATGCAATCGAGGATAAACACTGGATTCTTGCTATGCAAGAAGAGCTTAACTAGTTTGTGAGAAACGAAGTTTGGGAACTTGTTCCTAGACCTAAAGAAAGACATGTTATAGGAACTCGTTGAGTCTTACGGAATAAACCAGATGAAAATGACATTATTATAAGAAGTAAAGCAAGAATTGTAGAATAAGGATACAACCAAGAAGAATGTATCGACTTTGATGAAACATTCGCTCATGTTGCTAGACTTGAAGCTATTAGGCTATTGCTTGCATATGCATGTTCTCTAGATTTCCAGTTATATCAAATGGATGTAAAGAGTATGTTTCTGAATGGTTATATAGAAGAAGAGGTGTATGTCGAACAACCCCCCAGGTTTGAAAACTACAAGCATCCCTCTCGCGTCTATAAGCTTAAGAAAGCACTCTATGACTTAAAGCAACTTCCACATGCATCGTACGATCATCTAATAAACTTTTTAATTGATAAAGGTTTTACTAAAGGAGAGGTCGACACTATATTATTCATTAAGGAAAATCATCATACTTTACTTGTTCAAATTTATGTCGATGATATTATTACTTTCCATGCATCCATAAATCCTCTTTTAAAGGGTAGGAATTGATTGGAATGAAACCATCTCGTTTGGGATGAAAACTATTCATTTTGAAATCTGAAAACTGATGTAACAACTCTCAATAATCGATTACAACCTTCAGTAATCTATTACCCAAACTCTCTGTCCAACTGGGCACTTAAAATATAATTAGAGTAATCGATTACAGCCTTGAGTAATCGATTACTCAACTATGTAGTAAATTTGGTAAGATGATGCAAGGGGAGTTTGAGATGTCGATGAATGTAAAGTTGAACTACTTTCTTGGCCTATAAATCAAACAACTCAAGGATGACATCTTTGTTTGTCAGTCTAAATACTCTAGGTATCTGCTGAAACGTTTCGAAATGGATAACTACAAACCTATCGCCACTCCTATGGGTTCTAAATGGGTAATCTGTTACTCACATATATTAATCGATTACCCTGCACAGTTTTTGTTGGGTAACTAGTTTTCTGACTTACGTAACCTGTTACTTAGATATAGTAACCGGTTACACACTATTTTTGAAAATTGTTTTGTTTATACTTGAAGTGTTTCAATTTTCTTAAAAAATAGTTTGAGTATTACTACTATTGTATATTCAAGAGTATAGGATAGAAGTACCTATTTAGACTTAGTCTAATTTGTCTTGAAGCTTTGTCTTCTTTGTCTTCATAAGTATTCTTCCTTTTCTTCTTTTTGATGATGTTGGTGTCTTCATCAAAACTGTTCCAAGGTCAGGAGCAAAGACCATCTTCACAAAATCTATTCTCAAATCTGATCATGTATTTAAGATGGCCTCAAGATCATATCTAGGAGAAGGTTCCAACATCAATCACCCTCCAAGCTTTGTTGGAGAATGCTATGACTTTTGGAAAATGAGGATGAAAATCTTTATGGAATCTTAAGACCTGGATATTTGGAATGTGATTGAGGAAGGACCTTATGAACCCTTCACTGTTGTTAATGGTGAAAGGGAAGTAAAGCCAAAATTCGTGTGGATGATGAAGATAAAAAGAAAATGCAATACAATCTCAAAGCTAAGAACATCCTCACTTCAACACTTGGCATTGACGAGTTCTTTAGAGTGTCAAATTGCAAATATGCTAAAGAAATATGGGACACTCTAGAGACCACACATGAAAGAGCTTAAGGAGTAAAAAGGTCGAGACTAAATACTCTCTCCCAAGAATATGAAAGGTTTCATATGAAGTCTAGAGAGAAAATTCTAGATCTCCAAAAGATATTTACTCACCGTACAAACCATTTGATTGCACTTGGAAAAGTATTGTCAAACAGTGACTTGAACTTGAGAGTTTTAAGATCACTTTCAAGACAATGGCAACACAAGGTGACAACCATTTCAGAAATGAAAAGCTTATCAAAGATGTCATTGGCTGCACTCTTTGGAAAGTTGGAAGAGCATGAGTTGGAATTGACCCAACTTGAACAACATAAAGAGTTAGAGAAGAAGAGAAATAATATTTCTCTCAAAGCTAAAGCATAGGCATATGAATCCTCAGTAGATGAGTCATAAAAAGAGGAAATAGAAGACATAAGCATGTTGGTGAAGAAGTTCAGTAAATTCCTGAAAAGGAATAAAAGTGGTAAGGCTGGACAACCAAGGAGATTCACCAAAAGCAATGATGTTTCCACTTCAAATCAAAGCTTCAACTTTTTTGAATATGGAAAACTTGGTCATATGAAGATGGATTGTCCTACATTGAAGAAAAATAATTTCAAGACAAAATGTGAAAAGAAGATCGGTAGACAAACTTACATTGCATGGGAGGATAATGACTCAAGTTTCACTTCAGAACTAGAAAATGAAGACAATGCTCATCTCTCTCGAATGGCGTCTCATGATTCTGATGATGAGGTGGAGTATTTGGGTGCCGCCAATGACTTATGGTGTTTGGATTGTGGCTGCTTAAAACATATGACAATCAATAAAGGAAAGTTCATTGTCCTCACTCTAAGAGACAGAGACTACATAACATATGGTGATGATAACAAAGGAAAGATCATTGGAGTTGGTAGAGTCGGTAAACAACCTTCTACTAAAATAGAAGGAGTTCTATATGTTGGGGGACTCAAACACAAGCTATTGAGTATAAGTCAACTTTGTGACAAAGGGTTCCATGTAGCTTTCTACCCCGAAAAATGCATCATTTGTAGTAAGGTATCTAAAAATTCTAAACTTGTTTATAAGAGAATCAATAATATCTATATGATTGCTTTAAATTATTCTTCTCTTCCCATAAAATGTTTAACTATTAATGATCATGATGCATGGCTATGACATATGAGAATTGCTCATATACATATGGATCATTTGAATAAACTGGTAAAGAAAGATATGGTTGTTGGTTTACCCAAAATGAAGTTTTTGAAAGGCAAACTATGTAGTGCTTGTCTAAACATGGCTTTCATTTGTCAAGTGGAACCATTCAAGATTGATGATGCAATCGAGGATAAACACTGGATTCTTGCTATGCAAGAAGAGCTTAACTAGTTTGTGAGAAACGAAGTTTGGGAACTTGTTCCTAGACCTAAAGAAAGACATGTTATAGGAACTCGTTGAGTCTTACGGAATAAACCAGATGAAAATGACATTATTATAAGAAGTAAAGCAAGAATTGTAGAATAAGGATACAACCAAGAAGAATGTATCGACTTTGATGAAACATTCGCTCATGTTGCTAGACTTGAAGCTATTAGGCTATTGCTTGCATATGCATGTTCTCTAGATTTCCAGTTATATCAAATGGATGTAAAGAGTATGTTTCTGAATGGTTATATAGAAGAAGAGGTGTATGTCGAACAACCCCCCAGGTTTGAAAACTACAAGCATCCCTCTCGCGTCTATAAGCTTAAGAAAGCACTCTATGACTTAAAGCAACTTCCACATGCATCGTACGATCATCTAATAAACTTTTTAATTGATAAAGGTTTTACTAAAGGAGAGGTCGACACTATATTATTCATTAAGGAAAATCATCATACTTTACTTGTTCAAATTTATGTCGATGATATTATTTTCGGTTCTACTAATGATCTTCTATGTAGTAAATTTGGTAAGATGATGCAAGGGGAGTTTGAGATGTCGATGAATGTAAAGTTGAACTACTTTCTTGGCCTATAAATCAAACAACTCAAGGATGACATCTTTGTTTGTCAGTCTAAATACTCTAGGTATCTGCTGAAACGTTTCGAAATGGATAACTACAAACCTATCGCCACTCCTATGGGTTCTAAAACATACATTGATGCTGATGAAACTGGAAAATGCATCGACATCTCTAAGTATTGAGGTATGATTGGTCCCCTTCTTTACCTTACCGCAAGTAGACCTGATATTATATTTAGTGTCTGTCTTCAAGTATATTATTAATCAAAGCTTAAAGAGTCACATCTTACTACCGTAAAAAGGATATTAAAATATCTTAAAGGCACACTTGATGTAGGACTATGGTATCCTAAAGGAAGTATATGTAATCTGGTAGGATATTTGTATTCATATTTTTCTGGATGCAAATCTGAGAGGAAAAGTACAAACAATACTTCTCATATTCATGGAAATGCCCTAGTCTCTCGGTCTTGTAAAAAGCAAGTGTGTGTTGCTCTAAGTACTACTGAGGCAGAATACATAGCTGCAGGAATCCAAGGTCAGGAGCAAAGACCATCTTCACAAAATCTATTCTCAAATCTGATCATGTATTTAAGATGGCCTCAAGATCGTGCCTCAAACAACAATAGTGAGATTACAGATTAGACCTACGATGCATTCCCCTATGATGTGATAATACTAGTGCTATAAATCTCACAAAATATGATTATGCATTCCCAGACTAAACATATTGATATAAGACACCACTAATTTAGAGACCATGTCCAAAAGAAAGATGTTCTCTTAGAATTCGTTGATACACATGAACAAGTAGCAGATATCTTTTCAAAACTTTTGGCTAAAGAACATTTTTATATACTTAGACGAGAGCTAGGCATCCTTGATGAAGCATATCGATCTTAACATGTTGGTATATACATTCTATGTGCTTCATTCTATGTGCTTATTATATGTATTTCATGCCTATATATACCTTTATATGCTTTTCAATGCTTAATTTTTATTATTTTGCGGTATGTATTCTATTACCATGGAAAGGTAGTCGATTACAAGGCATCAGTGATAAAAATTATTTAAAATCCAGCCAATGTAATTGGTTACAAGATGAATTAATCGATTAACTGCCAAAATAGAAAGTTTGAGTAATCGATTAACTAGTTCGTTTGCGGGTCCACTTGCAAACTACATCCAGGCCTCCGCTTCTGATCTCGGGAGATTTTCTTCACTAATATTGAAACAAATGTATTGTTACATGCACACTTCCAATACACAAACTTAGATGCTCCTTTCTGGAATCCAAGAACCCACTTTCTTTGTTTGACTCACCTAATCGCCTATGAAAACCTTTCTTACGATCTAGCCCCAACCAAGAAAACGTTCTAAACTCAAGATCTCTACTAAGCCTTGGTGAAGTGTCACTAAGTCTCTTAGGTGGTAAGACACCAAAAGACGACTTCCCTTAATACAACACAGAAATAGTACAAAAACAAAGTATTATCAAGCACAATGTAGCTCAAAATATCACAATTAAAACTCATCTAAAAACCCTATACAAGACTCACAAGTAATCACGAATATGTATGAGTTAATTGATGTGCGAAAACAAAGAATTTATATCCTAGAATTCTTCTAAAGAAATGCAAGAATCATGCAAGAAAAGATAGTAAAGTTTAACACATTAATCACATGCAATTGAATGACAATTAAACCCTAAGCATGATACTATATCTCACTATCTCACAATGCATTTCACTCTGCCTATATGACACAAAAAAAATATGAAACTAGAAATTCTAAAAATGAATGATATGATGTGTATGTTGCAAGACCTAAAAACACAGTTTATATAGAAAACCTTTCCGAGACCCAGTTAATCGATTAAGTGCCCTTTTAATCGATTAACGGGTTGTTGAGAATAATTGTTTTTAGGTTTTCAGTTATCTGTTAAAACCAAATTCACGTTAATCGATTAGGACCTTCCTTAATAGATTAACTAACATATTTTTCAGCTAAATGATAGAATGGTAAAATACTTATATGTTATGCTTATCAACTATACATGTTTTACCAATATGTTATGCCTAAGATGCACAAATAACATGTATGATTAATGCATGAACATATAATAATCTAGATGACATGTCTCATGTAAATGACTTGATTATTTTTAAGACTTGTGAGAATTGCACCTAGGTTTACCTAACCTTGACTCAATATCTAAGACACACATCTAAGACTCTAAAAATGACTCTTGTAAGAACCTAGTCTAGATATGAGATCCTTGAGTCCATGACATGTTGATTTGTTGAGTCATCTTCAAGCTTTCAATAAATCATTGTCTTCATCAAAACATAGGCAATCTAATAGTGCAACACTTTGACACTTTGTACTTTCATTTAAGACAAAAATTAGATTTTTGAACTTCATCTTCTTCATTTTCCTTCTTTCCAACCGTGGTAACCCCCGACAACTTCGATAAACATCCTTTCCAAACCATTTTCTTGATTTTTGTGGTGTTTCATACTACATTTTCACTCCTAAACACAATCCTACCATCATTTTTGTGTTTAGAGTTCTAAATCAAAAACCCCCAAATCTCAAAATCTTCAAAACCTAAGTTTTAAGAAACTCAACAACATGGCCTCATCCTCTAGATCGAAATAGCAACGAACCAATGTGACTCAAGGAAGGCAACAAAACCCGAATGAAGTCAACACATTGGATTTGACACATCTTTTGGCTAACGATGATCAACACAAAACCTTCAAGGAGCTCTTCATGCAACGACCCATTTTTCATCTGAAGTATGGTATGTTAAGTTCTTTTGAGGATAATAATTTCATTTTCCCAACCCTTTTTGAACAACAATAACTCTCTGAATTTTGCGAAATGCACTATTCCTACTACCCGGAACTTGTACAAGTATTTTACTGCAATCTGAGTTTTAAGAAGAATAAAATCTTCTCTTATGTCAAATGAAAATAGATTGGCATAGACTTCAAAACTCTGAGTTCATTTTGCAGTAATATACCATATATAGGAACAATAGTAGAGTCTGACATTCAATGCGAAACCAAAATATTTTATCTGTCGGTAACTTAAACTTAGAGGACTGTTTGATTCATTATATGTTAAGCTACATTGTAGTTCCAAGGATTTCAAACCATTCAAAAGTAAATGATAGGAAACTACAACTGATGTATGCTATGAAACATAATGTTCTAATCAATTGGAGATTAATGATAATGAGACAAATTTGGACCTTTAGAAGTGAGTACAAACCATTGCCTTATACCATTCTCATAACTGCTATACTTGGATATTCTCGTGTTTTGTTTGCTTGAGAATCTAAAATCACACTCGATGTTCATGATAAGATTGATGTGGACATAATCCATAAAATGGGTTTCTTTCGAGAGTCTAATGACATGATCTACAAGCATCACAATGATCAACAATCTTCTAATTCAGAAAATCCTTCTGCTGACCCTCGTACTCATCTCTCATTTTGTGTTGAATCATCTTCTTATAACTCCTCTTCTACCAATCAAATGATAATGGACTAGTTGTTCTCTCTTAAAGGCTACATCACTACACGTATGGATGCTCTCAATACAACGAAACATCAAGTCCAAAAAGAGCTTAAACGCTGATCAAATCGGTTGGACTACATGGACTTGGACTCTCAAAAAGCTGATCCATATCATCAGTAGTAGTAGTCTAGCAATCTAGGATTTTACTTAAGTATTGTGATGTTGTTGTTGTTATTTCAAAACTGATGTTTCTATTGTTGTTTTTATTTGTGCATTCAGATATTTCTTTAGAACATCTTGCTATTTGCTATATAACTATTTTCGATATATGAATTATGTTTCTTAACTGCTACTTCAATGCTATGCTATGACATAATATATTATTCTCTAGCATTTGATATTATTCAAAATTCCTATTTTGTAAACTTATGACCTTTTCTTGTAAATAAGTCAACATATTTAGTTACCCTTTTCTATATATATGTATATTGTTCTGGACAAAACTAACTTTTCTTCTTTTTGATGAAATCAAAAGGGGGAGAAAAGATGGAGTTGTATTTTTTTGTCAAATCTTTTCAAGCACATACAGTAAAACAAAGGGGGAGTATACAAGATAGGAGGAGCATATTCGAACATTCAACAAAGTTATATCATCTACATATTGAACCTCAAAAAAATTCAGATCTCCAATGCTATGCTGTACATTGTGTTAGCAATTTTGTTTCTAAACTTTCAGATTTTTTGAAGTTGCTTCCAAAGTGTATTTGTTCTAAACTTTCAAAAGAATAATAGCATTGTATACTAAGTATTTATATTGTGTGATTACGGATTGCCATTTGTTGGATATCAGCAGGTCAGAATACACCTAGAATGGGGGAGGGGGGGGGGTTGAATAGGTGTCGTGAATCACTTACTCCGCTTTTCCTATATTTTGCGCAAAACTGAAACTGATTGCACTTAATCGATTAAGCTCAGTTTTAATCAATTATCTAGTTCTTGGACTTAATTGATTATGCTTGTGGATAATCGATTATCCTGAATCTTGCACTACTTGATTATATGGTTTCTTGCACAATAAGTTACTGATTACCAATTCTTTACACAATTCACTGATTACTGGAGTTATAGAATCACAACAAAAACATATTATAACATGCAACTCATATTAACTCAATTAACTACAGAGTGAAGAATAAAAGTAAGGAGATTAGAGATAGAAAAAGGTGCACAAGGAATTTTTATCCTGATTCTTTGTGGTCCACTACAAACTACGTCCAGACCTCCCCTTCTGATCTCAGGAGATTTGTTTCCCTATTGCAATTGTAAGTTTACACGCACACTTCCAATTACAAACACAGAAAACTAAGCCGCTTCTTTCTTGGCACCTATGAGCTTGACAACCTAAGTTTGACCTATCTAATTCGCCTACTAAGATCTCTTATCTTTTTCGCAATTCGGCCTCAGGCTTGGTATCGCTCGAACCAAGACGTCCTAGTCTCTTTGAAGATTATCAAGATCTCTATTATAGTGAAACTATTCACAAAGAGATCAACTTCCTTGTTCAAAACTGATTTTGTTGAGTTGTCTTGAGTACTTAATACTCAGATTCAACAATTAAAACTCATTCTAAAACACTAAGCAAAAAATGCACAAGAGCCTACTCTAAATGAAATTTAATGCATTAGGTTTTCATAAAATTGATTTGTATACTTTTCAGAAAAAGATTTTCCTCACTTTTCTCTCAAAGAAATCCAGAACTTTATGCAAGAATGCAATGCATTGAAAACTAGAGAAAACATACAATGATTTGAATTTCTAAGCCTAACTCAAAATGCTCTCACTCTCTAAGTTTTCTAAATGCACTTTCTCAATGTAATGCAATGTATGAAAACCTGTGCTCTTAACTATTTCGAAATATGCAAGTTCTGTCACATTGACAAGAATTACAACATTTATACTAATCATACTAATGATGCTATTAATCGATTATTCATCCACTTAATCGATTAACGGGCTATTAAAAGTTTGTTTTTCTATTACATCTTAATCGATTATATAGTGTCTTAATCGATTAACACACCAACATCATCAAATTGGTTAGTAACTAAATTCTTGATAATCGACTACACATGATACTTAATCGATTATGATGAATTAAAATGTTTTTCTTGATGTATGGTAAACTACCTATATGATATGAACATGCTATACATAGTTTTTCAGATATAATATCTTTAATGCATAAGACTATGTATGTGAATGCATGATCCTACTTATCATAATATATATAGATGTTATGCCTCAATTTTATTCTTGTTCAATCTTAGTTCTTGGACTCCCACCTAGGTTTACCTAACCTAGAATTAATCTAAGGAAATCATCTTAAGACTTCTAATAAAAGTAAATCTTACAACGCCCTATGTCTATAGATACAACCTATGAGTCTTCAGCTTGTTTTTTGTTGTACGATCTTCAAGCTTACTTGTATGTCCGTTGTCTTCATCAAAACTTAAGTTAGCATCAAATGTGCGGGACTTGACTCTTTGCACTTTCAATCTCCCTCTTTTTGATGATCACAAACTCTACACCAATTCCTTGTTTGATAAGCTTCATGATGATCATCATGTGTTTTCTTAGGTTGGATAAATGTCAAAGTTGCAGTCCTCCCGCTCCCTTTATTCTACCCTCAACCAAGCAATGAGGTGATATACGTAAGAGTAGGTAGCCAACTTACAGAAGCTAAAGCTCAACAACCTAAAACACATCAAATGACAAAACAACCTGTCTCTCCTTTTTGACATTACTAAAAAGTGTAGACAATTAAATGATAATAAGAGATCAAAACTTAGAAGAGATATAATATTTTTTGAAAAGAAACTATTATTAATCATTAAGTACATGCTTTGATTGATTAACTAGTTTTTAGAAAATTGAATAGATGCACAAATTACTGCATTTAATCGATTACCGAAGGCACTTAATCGATTAAATTGACAAAAAACAACATATGAACTAGGTTTGTATCACACATCCAACATGTATAAAGGCAACAAGGCGTGGAATGATTAGTAGTTTGGTGTATTCAGATTAAGCATGTATTAATCAAACAAATATCGTATACACACAAGATATGATCAACATTTTCATCAAATCATAATCCGTAAACTATCGACATAATTAACCATTGTTCAAAAAAGCATGAAATACCGAATTAAAAATGAGTACCTAAGCAGAGTTTGATAACATATTACAAGAAAAAGAACAAAATGCTCAAAATGAAATGAAGTACAAGACCCAAAAGAAATACTAGACGATAAAACATAACACCCTAAAGGCTAGACAATCCTAAACAATTCCTAAGATAGTGAAGGAGGAAGTCTTGCTTGCGGATGCATAATGTCATGGCTGGTCTGAATGTGGAAGTCTAAACAATTGATTTCTTCATTTAGTCGATCATTTTGCCTCTCAAACCCCAACTGAATCATGTTCCTTAGAGATTCATAGTGTGTGTCAATTAATATCAGTACACATAAAATCAGGGCGACTCTAAACAATTGATTTCTTCAATTGATATCTCGTACACATGCAAAACTCTAAATATAATATCAGGGTGACTCGTAGTTAAATACAATAGAGAGCCTATCATGCCACGATATTTAGTTACCTCTACCACTTTCCCTTTTTCATCATTGTCTAAGTAGCATGAGGATGCCATAGGAGTGGATGCTTCTTTGCATTTTTCCATCTCAAACTTGCGAAGCAATTATTTGCAGTATTTTGATTGGTGAACAAATATGCCACTGTTCATTTGCTTGATTTCTAAGGAACAAGGTAAGATCTCCCATCATTGACATTTCAAATTCACCCTACAACAAATCAGAAAACTCCTTGCAAAGGAGGTCATTAGTAACTCCAAAGATAATATCATCAACATATATTTGAACTAATAAAATATGATTATCTAATTTTTGGGTAAAGAGCGTTGTATCGACTTTTCCCCTAACGAACCCCTTTTCTAAGAAAAAACTACTCAATCTATCATATCAAGCTCGAGGAGCTTGCTTTAGGCCATAAAGTGCCTTTTTGAGTTTATAGACATGGTTCGAGAATTTATAGTTTTCAAAATCGGGCGGTTGCTCAACATTAAACTTCTTTTGAATGAATCCATTCAAGAAGGCGCTCTTGACATCCATTTGGAACAACTTAAGATTCATGATTGATGCAAATACCAATAGCATCCTAATGTCCTCTAACCTCGCAACAAGGGCGTAGGTTTCATCGTAATCGATACCTTCCTCTTAGTTGTATCCCTTGGCCATAAGGTGTGCTTTGTTTCGTATTATTAAGCCATATTCATCAAGTTTATTTCTAAAGACCTATTTAGTACCAATTATCGGATGGTCTTTTGCTTTGGGGACCAAGTCCCACACATTATTACGCTCAAATTGGTTTAGCTCTTCTTGTATAACTATACCCCAATGCTTATCCTCTATGGTCTCATCTATGGTCTTAGGCTCTATTTGTGATACGAAAGCAACAAAATTACAAAAGCTACACAAAGAACTACGGGTTACCACCCCCGTAGAGATATCACCTAATACTTCATCAAGTGGATGGTCTTTCTTGGTTTTCCACATCCTCGACAAGTCCTGGTGATCCTCATTGACTTGTTGATCATCCTGATCTTCTTTGTCCTTTTCCAAGTCCTTAGTGTATGCTTCTTCCAAAGCACTTGTAACATCATCAGACAAAACCTTTCTCTTCTCTTTTGGAGAAGATTTGTCAAAATGAATATGGGTCGATTCTTCTACAATCATAATGTATTTATTGAAAGCTCTAAATTCCTTACTATGCATCGAATATCCTAAAAATATACCCTCGTCAGCCTTTGAATCAAATTTTCCTAAAGCTCGTTTTCCATTGTTTAAAATAAAACACTTGATCCAAAGGCATGAAGATGAGATATATTAGGTTTTTGGCCTCTCAACAACTCATAAGGAGTCTTTAACAATTTAGGCATAAGAAGTACTCGATTTATGACATAGCAGGTTGTATGTACATCATCGTCCCAAAAGTATTTAGGTACTTTGCTTTCATTAAGTATGGTCCTGGCTAGTTCCTCTAATATGCAATTTTTCCTCTCAACAACTCCATTTTGTTGAGGAGTTATAGGAGTCGAGTATTGGTGCATGATACCATCTTTATCGCAAAACTTGTCGAACAGGTGGTTCTCAAATTTACCACCATGGTCACTTCGTATATATACAATTTTCAGGTTAAGTTGGTTTTGGATTTGTTTGGCAAGATTTTTAAAAAATTTGAATGTCACTTTTAGCAGAAAGGAACAGGGTCCATGTAAACCTAGAGAAGTCATCTATGATTACCAAAGCATAATAACTACCTCCGAAACTCATGATTTGCGATAGTCCAAGCAGGTCCATATGGAGAAGCTCCAAAGGCCTTGTTGTGGAGATCACATTTTTAATGCAAATGAGTTCTTAACTTGCTTACACTTTTTGCAAGTGTCGCAAGCTTCGTTAGATTTGAAAGTAAGTTTAGAGAGACCAACAACTAAATCGTGAGATGACAGTTTATCTAAGTGTTTAATATGTATGTGTGCAACGCGCTTGTGCTAAAGCCAGATGCCATTCTCTCTAGAGATAAAACATTTTGTGAACAATGTAGTGACATCCTCCAAATTAACCATGTATATGTTATTTATACGATGACCAACAAACTTAATATTATTAGATATACTATCACGAATAATGCAACAATCAGAATCGAAGGATACTCGGTTACCTTTATCATAGAATTGGCTGATACTTAATAAGTTGTGTTCCAAGCCTTCCACATAGAGCACGTTCTCAATCACAACTTTAGAAGTATTTCTAATAGTTCCAACTCCAAGTATCTTTCCTCGATTTTTGTTGCCATTAGTGACGTACCCTTTTTCTTTAAGTGAGATATCCAAGAATTTCGATCTGTCACCTATCATATGCCTCGAACACCCGCTATCTAAGTACTAGTGATGTCCATGCATTCGTAGGCATACCTGCAAAATAAATTACTTTCCTTGTTTAGGTACCCAATTGATATTGGATCTATTATGCAATGACTCATATCTCTAGATAACAACAATACAAGTTATGGGCTTGGGCTTATGTAAAGGGGTTGGGATAGAGGGCTATATATATTTATGTTATGTAAACCTAATGTAACAAGGAGAAGAATAGTCAAACACTAATCCTTATTCTCTAATAATATATAGTGGTAGCCGCTCAACACTCCCGAGGATGTAGGCACAATTGGCCGAATCTCGTTACCAAATCTCTTGTGTTATTTTCTTGTCTCTATACTCTTTATTATTTGATTGTTTGCTTGTTTCCAACAATTGGTATCAAATGGCTCTTAACCCAGGTGCTAAATTCGAGGTGAGGAAGTTCGATGGAACTAGTAATTTCGGATTGTGGCAAATGAGGGTTAAGGATGTGTTGGCTTAACAAGGTCTATCAAAGGCGTTGCGTGAGAATAACCAGAGGGTATGGATCAACTGGATTAGGAAGAGTTTAAGTAGAAGGCTACGGGAACCATACGACTCTGTCTATCAGATGAGGTGATGTATCATGTTGTGGATCTCACGTCACTAGCAGAGGTATGTGAGACATTAGAGAAGCGGTTCATGTCCAAGTCTCTAACAAATAAGTTATATTTGAAACAGAGACTCTATGGCCTGAAGATGCAGAAAGGTGCTGATTTGCAACTACATCTCAACAATTTTATTCAAGTGATCAATGACTTGCAGAAACCTGATGTGAAGGTTGATGATGAGGACAAAATAATAATATTATTGTGTTCTTTGCCAAATTCCTATGAATACTTGGTGACAACATTGACGTACGGGAAAGACTCAATCAAATTGGATGAGATTACATATGCACTTCTGTCCCACACTCAATGAAGACAGAATGTAGGTGAAGGGTCTCAGGGTGATGGTCTGTATGTGAAAGGGAGCCAAGCGCGTGGGAGGAGACAAGGAGGAGGAGGTCCTGCCAAAGGGAAAAGACCAAATTCCAGGGGCAGAACACCATTAGAGTGCTATAAGTGCAAACATGCTGGGCATTACAAAAGGGATTGTCCCAATGAATGGAGTCCTAACAAGCTGACAAGGAAAGACAAATCAATAATATTACTGTGTTCTTTGCCAAATTCCTATGAACACTTGGTGACAACATTGGTGTACGGGAAAGACTC
>NW_017725763.1:0-12609 GCF_001865875.1 Lupinus angustifolius
CAGTTTTAATCAAGTGATCAATGACTTGCAGAAACTTGATGTGAAGGTGACAAGGAAAGACAAATCAATAATATTACTGTGTTCTTTGCCAAATTCCTATGAACACTTGGTGACAACATTGACGTACGGGAAAGACTCAATCAAACTGGATGAGATCACATCTGCACTTCTGTCCCGCACTCAAAGAAGACAAAATGTAGATGAAGGTCCTTAGGGTGATGGTCTGTATGTGAAAGGGAGCCAAGCGTCTGGGAGAAGACAAGGCAGAGGAGGTCCTGCCAAAGGGAAAAGACCAAATTCCAAGGGTAGAACACTAGTAGAGTGCTATAAGTGCAAACAGGCTGGGCATTACAAAAGAGATTGTCCCAATGAATGGAGTACTAACATGCCGGTGGGGAAAGATGGAGTATTTACATCAACAAATGTTGTACAAAAAGATGACTCTGGTTACAAAAGTGAAGTTGATATAATATCTGTATCATCAAATCATAGTACAGATGAGTGGATACTTGACACTGGTTGTTCCCACCACATGACGCCAAACAGAGAATGGTTCACTACATACATGTAAGGAAATTTTGGTTTTGTGTATCTTGGAAATAATAAAGCATGTGGAATTATTAGCATGGGAGAAGTGAGAATTGTGATGGATGATGGTGTAGTGAAGTCATTATGTGAGGTTAGGCACATACCAGATTTGAAGAAGAATTTAGTTTCTTTGGGGACATTGCACGCCAAAGGATTTAGCTATAGATCTGATGGGGACAGTGATATTCTTCGAATATGCAAAGGTGCTCTGACTATGTTGAAGGCTAGGCATTACAAAAGAGATTGTCCCAATGAATGGAGTCCTAACAAGACGGTGGGGAAAGATGGAGTATTTACATATGCAAATGTTGCACAAAAAGATGACTCTAGTTACAACAATGAATTTGATCGACTATCTGTATCATCAAATCATAGTACAGATGAGTGGATACTTGACATTGATTGTTCCCACCACATGACGCCAAACAAAGAATGGTTCACTACATACAGGGCAGGAAATTTTGGTTTTGTGTATCTCGGAAATAATAAAGCATGTGGAATTATTAGCATGGGAGAAGTGAGAATTGTGATGGATGATGGTGTAGTGAAGACGTTATGTGAGGTTAGGCACATACCAGATTTGAAGAAGAATTTGGTTTCTTTGGGGACATTGCACGCCGAAGGATTTGGCTATAGATCTGATGGGGACAATGATATTCTTCGAGTATGCAAAGGTGCTCTAACTGTGATGAAGGCTGGGCATTACAAAAGAGATTGTCCCAATGAATGGAGTCCTAACAAGCCGGTGGGGAAAGATGGAGTATTTACGTATGCAAATGTTGCACAAAAAGATGACTGTGGTTAGAACAGTGATTTTGATCTACTATCTGTATCATCAAATCATAGTACAGATGAGTGGATACTTGACATTGATTGTTCCGACCACATGACGCCAAACAAAGAATGGTTCACTACATACAGGGCAGGAAATTTTGGTTTTGTGTATCTCGGAAATAATAAAGCATGTGGAATTATTAGCATGGGAGAAGTGAGAATTGTGATGGATGATGGTGTAGTGAAGACGTTATATGAGGTTAGGCACATTCCAGATTCGAAGAAGAATTTGGTTTCTTTAGGGACATTGCACGCCAAAGGATTTAGCTATAGATCTGATGGGGGCAGTGATATTCTTCGAGTATGCAAATGTGCTCTGACTGTGATGAAGTGTAAAAGGACTGCAGGGAACACTTACAAGTTGTTAGAGAGAACATTTGTAGGTGGAGTTGCTGAAGTGGTTGAAGAGATCTCAGTAGATTCAGACCATGGTGCTACAAAATTATAGCACATGCATTTGGGGCATATGAGTGTGCGTGGCATGACAGAACTATGCAAAAGAGGACTATTAAGGGGAATCTGCTAATGCAATCTAGATTTGTGCAAGTATTGTATGCTTGGGAAACAGACACAAGTTAGTTTCAAGGCTGGCCAACATAGGACTCGAGGCATTCTAGACTATGTTCACACTGATGTATGGGGACCTACTTAGAAACCATCCCTAAGAGTTTCTAGGTATTTTGTTATCTTCGTTGATGACTTTTCTCGCAAGGTCTGTATATATTTTCTGAAGCATAAGTTAGAAGTCTGTGCCAAGTTAAAGGTTTGGAAAGCAAAAGTAGAGAACCAGACTGTTAGGAAAATCAAATACATGAGGTCAGATAATGGTATGGAGTACAAAAACTCACAGTTTCAGAAATTATGTGAGGAACATGGCATTCAGAGGTACTTATGAGTGAAGAAGACTCCTCAGCAGAATGGTGTTGCAAAGAGGATCAATAGAACTCTTATAGAGAGGGTCAGATGTATGAGACTGAATGCTGGAGTTTCCAAAGGATTTTGGGCAGAGGCACTTAGTATGGCATGATATGTCATCAATAGATCACCGCAGGTTTCATTGGATGGTAAAGTTGCGAAAGAAGTATGGACATGTAACTCAGTCAATTATAATATGTTATACATATTTGGTTGTCCTGCTTATGTACATGTACCTAGTGATGAACGGTCTAAGCTTGATCCTAAGTCAAAGAGATGTATCTTCATTGGATATACCAAAGGTGTGAAGGGGTTCATATCCAGTTTCCAGAAAGGTGGTGTGGAGCAGAGATACAATGTTTGATGAAGATTTCATGATGAAACAGTCAGTTTTGATAGAGGTGTCCATGCCAAACGGAGAGACTTTGGGATCAAATATGATTCCAGTGAGTAATGAAATGGTTCAGGTGAATAAAGGCAAGGAACCATGCACTAGTTCAGGTCAAGAACATGATGATTCTCAGGCGCAAAGTTCAAGTATGCAAGAGTATCTACATGCTAGAGACAGGGATAGACGTCCTATCAAACCTCTAGAGAGATATGGCTTTGAGGATATGGCTTCAGCTGCTCTCCATATCAGTTCAGGAGATCCATGTAGCTTTCAAGAGGCTATAAACAGCCAGGAGAAAGAACAATGGATGGGTACCATGATGTAGGAGATGGAGTCTTTATAGAAGAACCAAACTTGGGAGCTTTTTCTATTGCCCCCAGACAAGCGTGCAATGGGGTGTACAAGAGGAAGCCAGCAGTATCAGAAAAAGAAGGTGAAAAGTTGAAGGCTCGTCTTGTAGCAAAAGGGTATTCACAGCAGAAGGGGATCGACTACAATGAGATTTTCTCCCCAGTGGTGAGACACACTTCTATCAGGGCAGTGCTTGCGCCAGGATATGCACTTAGAATAGATGGATGTGAAGACTGCCTTTCTCCATGGTGAATTAGAGGAGAAAATTTATATGACACAACCAGTGGGGTTCAATGCAGCTGGGCAGAGTCACTTGATTTGCAACTTGAAAAAGTCTCTATATGGGTTGAAGCAGTTTCCCAGATAGTGGTACAAGCGGTTTGACACTTATACGTTGAAGCTTGATTATAAGCGTTGAGTATGATTGCTGTGATTATGTGAGAAGTCTTAACGATGGTTCTTTTATTTTTCTACTACTTTATATTGATGATATGTTGAGTGTTGCTAACCATTTGAGTGATATCAATGAGCCGAAAGTCATGCTAGGTATGGAGTTTGACATGAAAGATTTAGGGGCTGCTAGGAAGATTCTTGTGATGGAGATTCACAAGGATAAGGGAGCTAGAAAACTATGGCTATCCCAACAAAGCTATGTTGAAAAGATCATAGAGAGATTTGATATGAGTAATGCTAAAGTAGTGAGCACTCCATTGGCAAATCACTTCAAGCTTTTCCTAGATCAGTGTCCAAAGACAAACGAAGAGAAGAAATACATGTCAAAGGTTCCATATGCCAGTGTAGTGGGTTGCTTAATGTATGCTATGGTTTGTACTAGACCGAACTTGGCACAAGTATTTAGTCAAGTATGCATGTACATGTCGAAACCAGGAAAGCAACATTGGGAAGCAACCAAATGGATTTTCATATATTTGAAGGGGACTACAGGTCGTAGTATCATTTTTGGCAGCCAACAGAGTAAGCCTTCAGTTATTAGTTATGTTGATTTGGACTATGCAAGAGACTTGGATGATAGAAGTTCCACAATGGGGTTTGTCTTCACCCTTGCAGGTGGACCAATTATGTGGAGATCATTAGTTCAGTCTGTTGTTGTTATGTCCACAATTGAAGCAGAGTACATGGAAATTGGTGAAGCTTCTAAGGAAGCCTAATGGCTTATGGGGCTGGTAAATGAGTTAGGCATTGAGCAAGATGGAGTTTCATTGCATTGTGATAGTTAGAGTGTTATCTTTTTGGCAAAGAACCAGGTGTATCATGCTAGGACCAAACATATTGATGTGAGATTTCACAAGATCAGAGAATTGGTAGCTTGTGGGCAGATACTATTGTAGAAGGTTCACACTTCAGAAAATGTAGCTGATATTCTAATCAAATCGGTTACCATGGACAAGTTCATACATTGCCTGAGCTTGATGAAAATTCACTGATGCTGGACTATGGAGCGACCCCAACCCAATGGCGGAAGATGAAGATTGATTATATTCACCAATGTGGAGATTGTTGTGCAATGACTCATATCTCTAGATAACAGCAATACAAGTTATGGGCTTGGGTTGATGTAAAGGAGTTAGGGTAGACGACTATATATATTTATGTTATGTAAACCTAATGTAACAAGGAGAAGAATAGTCAAACACTAATCCTTATTCTCTAATAATATATTGTGGTAGCCGCTCAACACTCCCAGGGATGTAGGCACAATTGGTCGAACCTCGTTACCAAATCTCTTGTGTTATTCTCTTGTCTCTATACTCTTTAGTATTTGATTAATCGCTTGTTCCCAACAAGGTCCCTTTCTGTTAGTAATCATGGGATTTTGTCCCTTTTCACCCAGATATAAGTACCATCAGACACACCATACTTTCTAATATAACATGAAATGAGAATATGGCCATGAGTGCCGCAATAGAAAGATGTAGGCATGTGAGTAGATAACTTTTAAGATTATGGACTACAGGTTTCCTACATGGTCTTTTCTTGCTAGTTTAGGGTTTATAACCTAATCCCATGTGGTTACCAGTATTTCTAGATTCACTAAGTAAAGTGTCAAGATTAAATCTACTGTAAGTAAGCTTTGCGAGTTTTTCTTTTAAAATTGAATTTTTAGTTTGCAAAGTCTCGCAAGTATCGCATATAGCAGTTTGACATAAATTATCGTTAGAGAAATTACATGAGCTAAAAAAGTAGATTAAGTCAAGGATTTCATTTTCAAGTTTTAATTCATCTAACTCTTTTTGCATTTTAATGATTTGTTGTCCATGCAATAGGATTACCCATTTTCTATATATGTTAATCCTAACAAGCTTTTAAAGTCTTCATGTAATTCAACGAATGCATTATACAGTTCATCATATGTAAGGGAGTCATCAGAAGAAGATGAAGTATCATAATATACCTCATTTGCATCATCCTGGTCACTAGAGCTGCAAGCATATTGTGTTTTTATCATAAGGCGTAGTTTTGAAGACTCCTCCTCATCAGATATGCTCAATGTTGTTTCCTCATCGGGAACATCCCACACGATGTATGCTCTCTTTGATTTGAAGTCTCGAGGAGTGCTCTTTTCAGATTCAACCTTTTTGAGATTGGTTGGACATTGTAGACTCATATGTCCAACCTTCCCACATTCATGGCAAGTGAAGCGCTCCTTTGGGTTCCTGCCTTTCTTGGTTGAATCTCACACTAATTTCTTCTGAAACTTCTTGAATCCCCCTCTTTTCTTCAGGAATTTTCCAAAATTTTGAACTAGGAGATTCATGGTTTCCTCATCTAGATCGATATCAGAATCATAATCCTCTTCTTGATCTTGCGAATTGGTTGCCTTGAGAGAGATGAATTTCTTCTTTTTGTCTGAATCCTCATTCATGGTCAAACGCCTTAACTCCATCTCGTGTTCATTGAGTTTGCCAAACAGAGTCGCTAAAGGCATGGAATCCATGTCTTTTGACTCCATGATTTTAGGTACTTTTGGTTGCCATTTCCTGTCAAGGCAACATAAAAATTTGTAAGTTAATTCTCCTTTAGCAAAAGTTTTATCTAGGGTAAATAAATGGTTAACTATGTGAATAAATCACTTTTGAATTTCACTAATTGATTCATTTGATAACATGCGAAATAACTCGTACTCATGTATTAACGCATTTAGTCTAGAGTGCTTAACCTCGCTCGTGCCTTCATGAGTCACTTGTAAAGTGTACCACAGTTCTTTCGCATTTTCGCATTATGATACTCTAAAGAACTCATCGTATGATAGGGCCGATGTGATGATTTTTTTAGCTCGAAGGTTATGCTGAACCTTTCTTCGCTCATCATTGGTCCATAAACTCTTTGGCTTTTCTTTAGGTTCATCATCCACCAAGTGGAGTGGAACGAAACTTGGCACAAGTATTTAGTCAAGTATGCATGTACATGTCGAAACCAGGAAAGCAACATTGGGAAGCAACCAAATGGATTTTCATATATTTGAAGGGGACTACAGGTCGTAGTATCATTTTTGGCAGCCAACAGAGTAAGCCTTCAGTTATTAGTTATGTTGATTTGGACTATGCAAGAGACTTGGATGATAGAAGTTCCACAATGGGGTTTGTCTTCACCCTTGCAGGTGGACCAATTATGTGGAGATCATTAGTTCAGTCTGTTGTTGTTATGTCCACAATTGAAGCAGAGTACATGGAAATTGGTGAAGCTTCTAAGGAAGCCTAATGGCTTATGGGGCTGGTAAATGAGTTAGGCATTGAGCAAGATGGAGTTTCATTGCATTGTGATAGTTAGAGTGTTATCTTTTTGGCAAAGAACCAGGTGTATCATGCTAGGACCAAACATATTGATGTGAGATTTCACAAGATCAGAGAATTGGTAGCTTGTGGGCAGATACTATTGTAGAAGGTTCACACTTCAGAAAATGTAGCTGATATTCTAATCAAATCGGTTACCATGGACAAGTTCATACATTGCCTGAGCTTGATGAAAATTCACTGATGCTGGACTATGGAGCGACCCCAACCCAATGGCGGAAGATGAAGATTGATTATATTCACCAATGTGGAGATTGTTGTGCAATGACTCATATCTCTAGATAACAGCAATACAAGTTATGGGCTTGGGTTGATGTAAAGGAGTTAGGGTAGACGACTATATATATTTATGTTATGTAAACCTAATGTAACAAGGAGAAGAATAGTCAAACACTAATCCTTATTCTCTAATAATATATTGTGGTAGCCGCTCAACACTCCCAGGGATGTAGGCACAATTGGTCGAACCTCGTTACCAAATCTCT
The DNA here is from genome assembly GCF_001865875.1 of Lupinus angustifolius. NCBI lineage: Eukaryota > Viridiplantae > Streptophyta > Magnoliopsida > Fabales > Fabaceae > Lupinus > Lupinus angustifolius. Next base: position 7,377 of record NW_017725763.1, read on the forward strand.
TGTGTTATTCTCTTGTCTCTATACTCTTTAGTATTTGATTAATCGCTTGTTCCCAACAAGGTCCCTTTCTGTTAGTAATCATGGGATTTTGTCCCTTTTCACCCAGATATAAGTACCATCAGACACACCATACTTTCTAATATAACATGAAATGAGAATATGGCCATGAGTGCCGCAATAGAAAGATGTAGGCATGTGAGTAGATAACTTTTAAGATTATGGACTACAGGTTTCCTACATGGTCTTTTCTTGCTAGTTTAGGGTTTATAACCTAATCCCATGTGGTTACCAGTATTTCTAGATTCACTAAGTAAAGTGTCAAGATTAAATCTACTGTAAGTAAGCTTTGCGAGTTTTTCTTTTAAAATTGAATTTTTAGTTTGCAAAGTCTCGCAAGTATCGCATATAGCAGTTTGACATAAATTATCGTTAGAGAAATTACATGAGCTAAAAAAGTAGATTAAGTCAAGGATTTCATTTTCAAGTTTTAATTCATCTAACTCTTTTTGCATTTTAATGATTTGTTGTCCATGCAATAGGATTACCCATTTTCTATATATGTTAATCCTAACAAGCTTTTAAAGTCTTCATGTAATTCAACGAATGCATTATACAGTTCATCATATGTAAGGGAGTCATCAGAAGAAGATGAAGTATCATAATATACCTCATTTGCATCATCCTGGTCACTAGAGCTGCAAGCATATTGTGTTTTTATCATAAGGCGTAGTTTTGAAGACTCCTCCTCATCAGATATGCTCAATGTTGTTTCCTCATCGGGAACATCCCACACGATGTATGCTCTCTTTGATTTGAAGTCTCGAGGAGTGCTCTTTTCAGATTCAACCTTTTTGAGATTGGTTGGACATTGTAGACTCATATGTCCAACCTTCCCACATTCATGGCAAGTGAAGCGCTCCTTTGGGTTCCTGCCTTTCTTGGTTGAATCTCACACTAATTTCTTCTGAAACTTCTTGAATCCCCCTCTTTTCTTCAGGAATTTTCCAAAATTTTGAACTAGGAGATTCATGGTTTCCTCATCTAGATCGATATCAGAATCATAATCCTCTTCTTGATCTTGCGAATTGGTTGCCTTGAGAGAGATGAATTTCTTCTTTTTGTCTGAATCCTCATTCATGGTCAAACGCCTTAACTCCATCTCGTGTTCATTGAGTTTGCCAAACAGAGTCGCTAAAGGCATGGAATCCATGTCTTTTGACTCCATGATTTTAGGTACTTTTGGTTGCCATTTCCTGTCAAGGCAACATAAAAATTTGTAAGTTAATTCTCCTTTAGCAAAAGTTTTATCTAGGGTAAATAAATGGTTAACTATGTGAATAAATCACTTTTGAATTTCACTAATTGATTCATTTGATAACATGCGAAATAACTCGTACTCATGTATTAACGCATTTAGTCTAGAGTGCTTAACCTCGCTCGTGCCTTCATGAGTCACTTGTAAAGTGTACCACAGTTCTTTCGCATTTTCGCATTATGATACTCTAAAGAACTCATCGTATGATAGGGCCGATGTGATGATTTTTTTAGCTCGAAGGTTATGCTGAACCTTTCTTCGCTCATCATTGGTCCATAAACTCTTTGGCTTTTCTTTAGGTTCATCATCCACCAAGTGGAGTGGAACGAAAGGACCATTGACCATAGATTTCCAAATATATGTGTCAATCACCTTATTGAAAATGGAAGGGCGGATGATGGATGCCCCATCACCGCCAAAAGGGTTTGTGGAACCCATTGTATTATCCTCTATGGACTATGCAAGAGACTTGGATGATAGAAGTTCCACAATGGGGTTTGTCTTCACCCTTGCAGGTGGACCAATTATGTAAATACGCGGTCAAGATAACACTTTCGTATGAGCTCTGATACCACTTGTTGGGTATCTGCTGGTCAGAATACACCTAGAAGGGGGGGAGTGGAATAGGTGTTGTGGATCACTTACTTTGCTTTTCCTATATTTTGCGCAAAACTGAAACTGACTGCACTTAATTTGAAGCAGAGTACATGGAAATTGGTGAAGCTTCTAAGGAAGCCTAATGGCTTATGGGGCTGGTAAATGAGTTAGGCATTGAGCAAGATGGAGTTTCATTGCATTGTGATAGTTAGAGTGTTATCTTTTTGGCAAAGAACCAGGTGTATCATGCTAGGACCAAACATATTGATGTGAGATTTCACAAGATCAGAGAATTGGTAGCTTGTGGGCAGATACTATTGTAGAAGGTTCACACTTCAGAAAATGTAGCTGATATTCTAATCAAATCGGTTACCATGGACAAGTTCATACATTGCCTGAGCTTGATGAAAATTCACTGATGCTGGACTATGGAGCGACCCCAACCCAATGGCGGAAGATGAAGATTGATTATATTCACCAATGTGGAGATTGTTGTGCAATGACTCATATCTCTAGATAACAGCAATACAAGTTATGGGCTTGGGTTGATGTAAAGGAGTTAGGGTAGACGACTATATATATTTATGTTATGTAAACCTAATGTAACAAGGAGAAGAATAGTCAAACACTAATCCTTATTCTCTAATAATATATTGTGGTAGCCGCTCAACACTCCCAGGGATGTAGGCACAATTGGTCGAACCTCGTTACCAAATCTCTTGTGTTATTCTCTTGTCTCTATACTCTTTAGTATTTGATTAATCGCTTGTTCCCAACAAGGTCCCTTTCTGTTAGTAATCATGGGATTTTGTCCCTTTTCACCCAGATATAAGTACCATCAGACACACCATACTTTCTAATATAACATGAAATGAGAATATGGCCATGAGTGCCGCAATAGAAAGATGTAGGCATGTGAGTAGATAACTTTTAAGATTATGGACTACAGGTTTCCTACATGGTCTTTTCTTGCTAGTTTAGGGTTTATAACCTAATCCCATGTGGTTACCAGTATTTCTAGATTCACTAAGTAAAGTGTCAAGATTAAATCTACTGTAAGTAAGCTTTGCGAGTTTTTCTTTTAAAATTGAATTTTTAGTTTGCAAAGTCTCGCAAGTATCGCATATAGCAGTTTGACATAAATTATCGTTAGAGAAATTACATGAGCTAAAAAAGTAGATTAAGTCAAGGATTTCATTTTCAAGTTTTAATTCATCTAACTCTTTTTGCATTTTAATGATTTGTTGTCCATGCAATAGGATTACCCATTTTCTATATATGTTAATCCTAACAAGCTTTTAAAGTCTTCATGTAATTCAACGAATGCATTATACAGTTCATCATATGTAAGGGAGTCATCAGAAGAAGATGAAGTATCATAATATACCTCATTTGCATCATCCTGGTCACTAGAGCTGCAAGCATATTGTGTTTTTATCATAAGGCGTAGTTTTGAAGACTCCTCCTCATCAGATATGCTCAATGTTGTTTCCTCATCGGGAACATCCCACACGATGTATGCTCTCTTTGATTTGAAGTCTCGAGGAGTGCTCTTTTCAGATTCAACCTTTTTGAGATTGGTTGGACATTGTAGACTCATATGTCCAACCTTCCCACATTCATGGCAAGTGAAGCGCTCCTTTGGGTTCCTGCCTTTCTTGGTTGAATCTCACACTAATTTCTTCTGAAACTTCTTGAATCCCCCTCTTTTCTTCAGGAATTTTCCAAAATTTTGAACTAGGAGATTCATGGTTTCCTCATCTAGATCGATATCAGAATCATAATCCTCTTCTTGATCTTGCGAATTGGTTGCCTTGAGAGAGATGAATTTCTTCTTTTTGTCTGAATCCTCATTCATGGTCAAACGCCTTAACTCCATCTCGTGTTCATTGAGTTTGCCAAACAGAGTCGCTAAAGGCATGGAATCCATGTCTTTTGACTCCATGATTTTAGGTACTTTTGGTTGCCATTTCCTGTCAAGGCAACATAAAAATTTGTAAGTTAATTCTCCTTTAGCAAAAGTTTTATCTAGGGTAAATAAATGGTTAACTATGTGAATAAATCACTTTTGAATTTCACTAATTGATTCATTTGATAACATGCGAAATAACTCGTACTCATGTATTAACGCATTTAGTCTAGAGTGCTTAACCTCGCTCGTGCCTTCATGAGTCACTTGTAAAGTGTACCACAGTTCTTTCGCATTTTCGCATTATGATACTCTAAAGAACTCATCGTATGATAGGGCCGATGTGATGATTTTTTTAGCTCGAAGGTTATGCTGAACCTTTCTTCGCTCATCATTGGTCCATAAACTCTTTGGCTTTTCTTTAGGTTCATCATCCACCAAGTGGAGTGGAACGAAAGGACCATTGACCATAGATTTCCAAATATATGTGTCAATCACCTTATTGAAAATGGAAGGGCGGATGATGGATGCCCCATCACCGCCAAAAGGGTTTGTGGAACCCATTGTATTATCCTCTAGGATCGAACAAATACGCGGTCAAGATAACACTTTCGTATGAGCTCTGATACCACTTGTTGGGTATCTGCTGGTCAGAATACACCTAGAAGGGGGGGAGTGGAATAGGTGTTGTGGATCACTTACTTTGCTTTTCCTATATTTTGCGCAAAACTGAAACTGACTGCACTTAATCCATTAGGCTCGGTTTTAATCGATTAAACAGTGTGTGGACTTAATCGATTTTGCTTATGGATAATCGATTATCCTGAGTCTTGCACTACTTGATTATATTGTTTCTTATACAACAAGTTATTGATTATCAATTCTTTACACAATTAACTGATTAATGGAGTTACAAAATGACAACAAAAACATATTATAACAAGCAACTCATATTAACTCAATTAACTACAAAGTAAAGAGTAAAAGTAAGGAGATTAAAGATAGAAAAAGGTGCAGAAGGAATTTTTTTCCTGGTTCGTTTGTGGTCCACTACAAACTACATCTAGGCCTCCCCTTCTGATCTCGGGAGTAGCTGATATTCTAATCAAATCGGTTACCATGGACAAGTTCATACATTGCCTGAGCTTGATGAAAATTCACTGATGCTGGACTATGGAGCGACCCCAACCCAATGGCGGAAGATGAAGATTGATTATATTCACCAATGTGGAGATTGTTGTGCAATGACTCATATCTCTAGATAACAGCAATACAAGTTATGGGCTTGGGTTGATGTAAAGGAGTTAGGGTAGACGACTATATATATTTATGTTATGTAAACCTAATGTAACAAGGAGAAGAATAGTAAAACACTAATCCTTATTCTCTAATAATATATAGTGGTAGCCGCT
>NW_017725764.1:0-17556 GCF_001865875.1 Lupinus angustifolius
GTGGTCCACTACAAACTACATCTAGGCCTCCCCTTCTGATCTCGGGAGATTTTTCTTCAGTATTGCAATTGTAAGTTTACACGCACACTTCCAATTACAAAAACGGAAAACTAAGCCGCTTCTTTCTTGGCACATATGAACTTGACAACCTAGTTTTGACCTGCCTAATTCGCCTACTAAGATCTCCTATATTTTTGCGATTCGGCCCCAACCTCGGTATCGCTCGAACCAAGACCTCCTAGTCTCTGTGAAGATTATCAAGATCTCTCTTGTAGTGAAACTATTCACAAAAAAGATCAACTTCCCTGTTCAAAACTAATTGTATTTGATTAATCGCTTGTTCCCAACAAGGTCCCTTTCTGTTAGTAATCATGGGATTTTGTCCCTTTTCACCCAGATATAAGTACCATCAGACACACCATACTTTCTAATATAACATGAAATGAGAATATGGCCATGAGTGCCGCAATAGAAAGATGTAGGCATGTGAGTAGATAACTTTTAAGATTATGGACTACAGGTTTCCTACATGGTCTTTTCTTGCTAGTTTAGGGTTTATAACCTAATCCCATGTGGTTACCAGTATTTCTAGATTCACTAAGTAAAGTGTCAAGATTAAATCTACTGTAAGTAAGCTTTGCGAGTTTTTCTTTTAAAATTGAATTTTTAGTTTGCAAAGTCTCGCAAGTATCGCATATAGCAGTTTGACATAAATTATCGTTAGAGAAATTACATGAGCTAAAAAAGTAGATTAAGTCAAGGATTTCATTTTCAAGTTTTAATTCATCTAACTCTTTTTGCATTTTAATGATTTGTTGTCCATGCAATAGGATTACCCATTTTCTATATATGTTAATCCTAACAAGCTTTTAAAGTCTTCATGTAATTCAACGAATGCATTATACAGTTCATCATATGTAAGGGAGTCATCAGAAGAAGATGAAGTATCATAATATACCTCATTTGCATCATCCTGGTCACTAGAGCTGCAAGCATATTGTGTTTTTATCATAAGGCGTAGTTTTGAAGACTCCTCCTCATCAGATATGCTCAATGTTGTTTCCTCATCGGGAACATCCCACACGATGTATGCTCTCTTTGATTTGAAGTCTCGAGGAGTGCTCTTTTCAGATTCAACCTTTTTGAGATTGGTTGGACATTGTAGACTCATATGTCCAACCTTCCCACATTCATGGCAAGTGAAGCGCTCCTTTGGGTTCCTGCCTTTCTTGGTTGAATCTCACACTAATTTCTTCTGAAACTTCTTGAATCCCCCTCTTTTCTTCAGGAATTTTCCAAAATTTTGAACTAGGAGATTCATGGTTTCCTCATCTAGATCGATATCAGAATCATAATCCTCTTCTTGATCTTGCGAATTGGTTGCCTTGAGAGAGATGAATTTCTTCTTTTTGTCTGAATCCTCATTCATGGTCAAACGCCTTAACTCCATCTCGTGTTCATTGAGTTTGCCAAACAGAGTCGCTAAAGGCATGGAATCCATGTCTTTTGACTCCATGATTTTAGGTACTTTTGGTTGCCATTTCCTGTCAAGGCAACATAAAAATTTGTAAGTTAATTCTCCTTTAGCAAAAGTTTTATCTAGGGTAAATAAATGGTTAACTATGTGAATAAATCACTTTTGAATTTCACTAATTGATTCATTTGATAACATGCGAAATAACTCGTACTCATGTATTAACGCATTTAGTCTAGAGTGCTTAACCTCGCTCGTGCCTTCATGAGTCACTTGTAAAGTGTACCACAGTTCTTTCGCATTTTCGCATTATGATACTCTAAAGAACTCATCGTATGATAGGGCCGATGTGATGATTTTTTTAGCTCGAAGGTTATGCTGAACCTTTCTTCGCTCATCATTGGTCCATAAACTCTTTGGCTTTTCTTTAGGTTCATCATCCACCAAGTGGAGTGGAACGAAAGGACCATTGACCATAGATTTCCAAATATATGTGTCAATCACCTTATTGAAAATGGAAGGGCGGATGATGGATGCCCCATCACCGCCAAAAGGGTTTGTGGAACCCATTGTATTATCCTCTAGGATCGAACAAATACGCGGTCAAGATAACACTTTCGTATGAGCTCTGATACCACTTGTTGGGTATCTGCTGGTCAGAATACACCTAGAAGGGGGGGAGTGGAATAGGTGTTGTGGATCACTTACTTTGCTTTTCCTATATTTTGCGCAAAACTGAAACTGACTGCACTTAATCCATTAGGCTCGGTTTTAATCGATTAAACAGTGTGTGGACTTAATCGATTTTGCTTATGGATAATCGATTATCCTGAGTCTTGCACTACTTGATTATATTGTTTCTTATACAACAAGTTATTGATTATCAATTCTTTACACAATTAACTGATTAATGGAGTTACAAAATGACAACAAAAACATATTATAACAAGCAACTCATATTAACTCAATTAACTACAAAGTAAAGAGTAAAAGTAAGGAGATTAAAGATAGAAAAAGGTGCAGAAGGAATTTTTTTCCTGGTTCGTTTGTGGTCCACTACAAACTACATCTAGGCCTCCCCTTCTGATCTCGGGAGATTTTTCTTCAGTATTGCAATTGTAAGTTTACACGCACACTTCCAATTACAAAAACGGAAAACTAAGCCGCTTCTTTCTTGGCACATATGAACTTGACAACCTAGTTTTGACCTGCCTAATTCGCCTACTAAGATCTCCTATATTTTTGCGATTCGGCCCCAACCTCGGTATCGCTCGAACCAAGACCTCCTAGTCTCTGTGAAGATTATCAAGATCTCTCTTGTAGTGAAACTATTCACAAAAAAGATCAACTTCCCTGTTCAAAACTAATTTTTTTGAGTTGTCTTCAGTACTTTATACTCGGATTCAACAACTAAAACTCAATCTAAAACACTAAGCATAAAATTCACATGAACCTAATCTAAATGAAATTTAACGCAATAGGTTTTCATAAAATTGATTTGCACACTTTTCAGAAAATGTTTTTCCTCACTTTGCTCTCAAAGAAATAAAAAACTTTATGCAATAATGCAATGCATTGAAAACTAGAGAAAACATGCAATGATTTGAATTAGAATATGGCCATGAGTGCCGCAATAGAAAGATGTAGGCATGTGAGTAGATAACTTTTAAGATTATGGACTACAGGTTTCCTACATGGTCTTTTCTTGCTAGTTTAGGGTTTATAACCTAATCCCATGTGGTTACCAGTATTTCTAGATTCACTAAGTAAAGTGTCAAGATTAAATCTACTGTAAGTAAGCTTTGCGAGTTTTTCTTTTAAAATTGAATTTTTAGTTTGCAAAGTCTCGCAAGTATCGCATATAGCAGTTTGACATAAATTATCGTTAGAGAAATTACATGAGCTAAAAAAGTAGATTAAGTCAAGGATTTCATTTTCAAGTTTTAATTCATCTAACTCTTTTTGCATTTTAATGATTTGTTGTCCATGCAATAGGATTACCCATTTTCTATATATGTTAATCCTAACAAGCTTTTAAAGTCTTCATGTAATTCAACGAATGCATTATACAGTTCATCATATGTAAGGGAGTCATCAGAAGAAGATGAAGTATCATAATATACCTCATTTGCATCATCCTGGTCACTAGAGCTGCAAGCATATTGTGTTTTTATCATAAGGCGTAGTTTTGAAGACTCCTCCTCATCAGATATGCTCAATGTTGTTTCCTCATCGGGAACATCCCACACGATGTATGCTCTCTTTGATTTGAAGTCTCGAGGAGTGCTCTTTTCAGATTCAACCTTTTTGAGATTGGTTGGACATTGTAGACTCATATGTCCAACCTTCCCACATTCATGGCAAGTGAAGCGCTCCTTTGGGTTCCTGCCTTTCTTGGTTGAATCTCACACTAATTTCTTCTGAAACTTCTTGAATCCCCCTCTTTTCTTCAGGAATTTTCCAAAATTTTGAACTAGGAGATTCATGGTTTCCTCATCTAGATCGATATCAGAATCATAATCCTCTTCTTGATCTTGCGAATTGGTTGCCTTGAGAGAGATGAATTTCTTCTTTTTGTCTGAATCCTCATTCATGGTCAAACGCCTTAACTCCATCTCGTGTTCATTGAGTTTGCCAAACAGAGTCGCTAAAGGCATGGAATCCATGTCTTTTGACTCCATGATTTTAGGTACTTTTGGTTGCCATTTCCTGTCAAGGCAACATAAAAATTTGTAAGTTAATTCTCCTTTAGCAAAAGTTTTATCTAGGGTAAATAAATGGTTAACTATGTGAATAAATCACTTTTGAATTTCACTAATTGATTCATTTGATAACATGCGAAATAACTCGTACTCATGTATTAACGCATTTAGTCTAGAGTGCTTAACCTCGCTCGTGCCTTCATGAGTCACTTGTAAAGTGTACCACAGTTCTTTCGCATTTTCGCATTATGATACTCTAAAGAACTCATCGTATGATAGGGCCGATGTGATGATTTTTTTAGCTCGAAGGTTATGCTGAACCTTTCTTCGCTCATCATTGGTCCATAAACTCTTTGGCTTTTCTTTAGGTTCATCATCCACCAAGTGGAGTGGAACGAAAGGACCATTGACCATAGATTTCCAAATATATGTGTCAATCACCTTATTGAAAATGGAAGGGCGGATGATGGATGCCCCATCACCGCCAAAAGGGTTTGTGGAACCCATTGTATTATCCTCTAGGATCGAACAAATACGCGGTCAAGATAACACTTTCGTATGAGCTCTGATACCACTTGTTGGGTATCTGCTGGTCAGAATACACCTAGAAGGGGGGGAGTGGAATAGGTGTTGTGGATCACTTACTTTGCTTTTCCTATATTTTGCGCAAAACTGAAACTGACTGCACTTAATCCATTAGGCTCGGTTTTAATCGATTAAACAGTGTGTGGACTTAATCGATTTTGCTTATGGATAATCGATTATCCTGAGTCTTGCACTACTTGATTATATTGTTTCTTATACAACAAGTTATTGATTATCAATTCTTTACACAATTAACTGATTAATGGAGTTACAAAATGACAACAAAAACATATTATAACAAGCAACTCATATTAACTCAATTAACTACAAAGTAAAGAGTAAAAGTAAGGAGATTAAAGATAGAAAAAGGTGCAGAAGGAATTTTTTTCCTGGTTCGTTTGTGGTCCACTACAAACTACATCTAGGCCTCCCCTTCTGATCTCGGGAGATTTTTCTTCAGTATTGCAATTGTAAGTTTACACGCACACTTCCAATTACAAAAACGGAAAACTAAGCCGCTTCTTTCTTGGCACATATGAACTTGACAACCTAGTTTTGACCTGCCTAATTCGCCTACTAAGATCTCCTATATTTTTGCGATTCGGCCCCAACCTCGGTATCGCTCGAACCAAGACCTCCTAGTCTCTGTGAAGATTATCAAGATCTCTCTTGTAGTGAAACTATTCACAAAAAAGATCAACTTCCCTGTTCAAAACTAATTTTTTTGAGTTGTCTTCAGTACTTTATACTCGGATTCAACAACTAAAACTCAATCTAAAACACTAAGCATAAAATTCACATGAACCTAATCTAAATGAAATTTAACGCAATAGGTTTTCATAAAATTGATTTGCACACTTTTCAGAAAATGTTTTTCCTCACTTTGCTCTCAAAGAAATAAAAAACTTTATGCAATAATGCAATGCATTGAAAACTAGAGAAAACATGCAATGATTTGAATTTCTAAGCCTAACTCAGAATGCTCTCACTCTCTAAGTTTTCTAAATGCACTTTCTCACTATAATAATGTATGCTCTTAACTATTTTCGAAATATGCAAGTTCTGCCATAGTGCCAAGAATTGCAGCATTTATATTAATCATACTGATGCAGCTATTAATCGATTATTCATCCACTTAATTGAGTTAACGTGACGTTAAAAGTTTATTTTCTGTTACATCTTAATCAATTATATAATGTCTTAATCGATTATCGCACCAACAACATCAGATTGGTTAGTAACTGAATTCTTGAAAATCGATTACACATGATACTTAATTGATTATGCTGATTTAAAATGTTTTTCTTGATGTATGGTAAACTACCTATATGATATGAACATGTTATACATAATTTTCAAATATAATATCTTTAACGCATAAGACTATGTATTGAATGCATGATCCTACTTATCATAAGATATCTAGATGTTATGTCTCAATTTTTGCTTTATTAATTTTAGTTCTTGTGAGACTCTCACCTAGGTTTACCTAACCTAGACTTAATCTAAGGAAATCATCTTAAGACTTCTAATAAAAGTAAATCTTACAACGCTCTAAGTCTATAGATGCAACCTATGAGTCTTCGGCTTGTTGTTTATTGTACGATCTTCATGCTTACTTGTATGTCCGTTGTCTTCATCAAACCTTAGGTTAGCATCAAATGTGCGGGTCTTGACATTTTGCAATTTCACAAGTTATAGAAATGTCAAAACTTGTAAAAGCAATCCTACCATTGTTATATTCTTCATCGTGGTTGTAAACATTTCTTCACAAGGGTATTTTGAGAAGGGAAAAAGAGTTCACTTGAAAAAGAAATTTTCATGGGTAGATAAGGTGTAAGTGTGTAGGGTACAAAAGTATCAGGGTGAAAAATTGTAATTACAACTCAAATTATCTAGTGAAAAAATCTCTTGTGTGGCAAGAGTACTGGATGTAGCATTTTGTGGTCAAAAAGATGAACCGGTATATAAACTCTCAGTGTACTCTTCTTATACTTATTCTTGTAATTTACTTTTGCTTTACTTGTTGGAATAATAATAATATTGATAAATAGTTAAATGCCATGGAATATGAGTTAAAATATATGAAACAAAATGTAGTTTTAGACCTTGTTGAGTTATCATAAGGTTACAAAAAAGTTAGTTGTAAGCGGGGTTTGAAGACTAGATATGTCTCTTACAATAATTTAGAATGTTATAAGGTCATCATAACTTTCAAACGATTGACTTAGATGGTGATGTGAACCTCCTTCATTCATCTTTGAAAATGATTATTCTAGAGAAAGCTTATTAGTTTGGGTATTTATGAGTGAAGTTTGGTAACAAAAACTATTATGTAGATAATATAAATGGCAGGGTTGAATGATGTTTCAATCAAGGATGATTCATAAACCAACGATTGAAAATCTATTCTCGGTTATGTATTTTTATTTGCTGGAAGAGCTATCTCATGGAAGAGTGAGAAACATTATGTTATTATGTTATCCACCATGTAAGTTGAATTTGTGGCAGGCTTTGAGGCCATGGTTTAGGCTAACTAGCTATGAAATTTTATTTCAGGACTTTGAATAGTTGATAATATTGTGAGGCTGCTGAAAAATTATTCTCATAATTCCACACTAGTCTTTTTTTTCTTCTAAAAATGACAAATATTCCAAATATGCTAAACGTATGGAGTTTAGAAAACTTTGCCATTAAAGAAGAAGTTCGTAAACATATTAGCACAAACCTTATGACTTCATACCCTTTAACTAAAGGGTTACTGCTCAAAATATTTATTGGACATGTTAAAAGTGTGAGCACTATGTTTACCGGTGAATGTTGAACGTCATTGTTATTAATAAAGTTATAATTTTTGACACTTTAAGCTCTTTACTTTTTAAGTTTCTCATCTTTTCTTATATTTTCATACTCGTGTACACATGTGAGAATGATAATGTTGAAAATAAAATTTGTCCTTATAAATGACATTGTTATTGGATATATTATGTGCTAAAATGATGCACAATATTTTATACAAAGACACTTTTCTAAGGCTTTGTTTGGTTTTTGAAAGAAAGTGAGAGAAATGAAAGTTGGAAGAAAAAAAATGAGAGGAATGAAAGTTGAAAGAAAGGAAGGTAATAGAAACTTGAGTGATTTTTTAATTGTTTGGTTTGAAAGAAAAGTGTAAGAAAATGAGTGGAAGTAAACAGTTTGGATATATCAAATGATATATATATACATCCTTATCACACATGATATAAAATATTTTTTAATCATTTAATTAGGCATATTGAATATAATTTTCCTAGCTAAATTAACGAGTATAATATTATGGAATGTCAATGTAAAGATTTATTGTTCATAATTTATTTGTTTTGCTTTACTTAAGAGTCAATGTTAATTAAAAATGAATGGTAAACTATAAAATGACACTGTAAAATACTGTTACACTGCTAGTGCATATATCTTTTTCTCTAAATTAGTTTACTTTTGAGTATTAAAATTTGAAAAATGAAACTTAATTTTTTAGGAAGGTATTCCTAGAATACCTACCATAAAACATATTTTCAAATAGAAAAAAAATGTTTAAGTTCATATCTATAACTACACAGTTCACTATTTGTTTAATTTTGATTGACTCATCAACAAAAAGTAATTAAAATGAATGATGTATGATGTATTGACTATGTATAAATGTTTACTCTTAGAGTGCATAATACACACTTTTAAAACTGAGTTTTCTTTCCAAGGAGAGAAAAGTTTTATGTGGGCTCCATAGACCTTTTTTTTACTTTCCTTCTATTTTACCTCCTTAACCAAAGGAGGGAAAGTTCCATAATCACCCTATTTGGGACCACAACCCCGACATCCCGCCTGACGCGCTGCCAACAACATATTGTCACGCTGCCTAAAATCAAATCTAACCTCCCGCGAGCACGACAATGATGAACATATGATACAGCTGTCAAACCTGCTACAAGCCTCAAGCCCACTATGCACAAAGTACGGTCCTGTCAAATCCGCCTAACACGGGTAAAGTAGACCCCGACATGCCCAGATGATCGACTACGTCGACAGTACCCGCTACGAATTATATCATCCATCTTACCACTATAAATAGGCGAATCCCCCAGTATTCACTATTTCTCAAGTATTTGTTATTACTCTCTAACTTTAGCTATATATCATCTCTCATCAATGTCACACTGACTCGATAATTGAAGAACCTTTTCAGGTACCTCCACAGCCGGTCCAAGCTCAACTCAACCATTTCCCAGAATACTTCTTGCCTGACCTTCTTGCCCTAATTACCAAACTAATATCCACTAAAGAACATTGGCTCCATTTGTGCCTTACCTACCCTATGGTAACCACCAGAAACTAAGCAAACCCCCTCAACCAAATAGAACCTCCACCAGTCAACATGCCCCCAACCACAACACATCTTCCCCAACCCTCAATCACATATACAACCCTCCCACCAAGCCACTCGAACTCATGACACCACCCAAGAACCACCACACCCAAACAACTAACAACTCCTCCATATACTAAAGAGACAAGAAAACTTAATCCAACAACAAGCCCAAATGTTGGAGGAACTCTGTCAATCTAAGACGGAGTCGAATTATAGACAATTGCGGCCGGCTGTTGAGACACATAACACTGAATCCACTGGAGATACCTACGCAACCCACAAACAGACCACCCTACACACAAAAAATACTCGCTCGACCGACCATAGCTTCCGCGGAGCCAAACATCCCTTTGTCGAAGCAATAACATATTTCCTCTTACTTATACATCAAGCTCGCCCGACCAACATCGCTCAATACAATGGTACTATCGACCCTCAGGATCACCTTGATGACTTTGAAGCACCTTGATGCCTTTGGAGCATCACATCCCATCATGTGCTAAGCCTTTCCTCTTCCGTTGAAACGTATTGTTTTCTTGTGGTTTACACGTTTGGCACCAAGTAGCATAGACCAATGCTCCACCTTGGCGGACAAGTTCAATATCTGGTTCACTGCCACTAAAGCACAGCCTCGATCATCCCTCACCTTGGCTGATATTCAACAAGGATAACACGAGTTCGTCTGTGCATATATGAACATGTTTAACGACGACGCAATGAGGGTTCGCACCCTGAGTCCCGATGTGGAGGTGCACCTACTAGTTATGGATTTGAGAGTGAGCCTTTTTAAAGTGGACATGGACAAGGATATATTGACAACATGGAGGACCTCCACTCTAGAGTTTAGCAGTTTATCAACTTGAAGGAAACCCCAAATGTCCAGCCATCCACCGACCATCATAAACACAACCCCTCATGAGAAGCCAAAAGGCAACATTCCAATGGCTACCCAAACGATGACACACCAAGACCACCAAAGCGACAACTTACACTCCCCTTAATGTCGCGAGTTCTAGAATTTTACTAGAGGTAATGGCTACCCACCTAGTACAACTCCCTAAGCCCAGTCCAAACAAAAAGGCAAGGCCACAAGATCAGTCCAAGTATTGTGACTTTATAGCATATTAGGCCACATGACCGATTATTGCACTCAACTACAAGACACAATTGAAGACCTGATTCAGGATGGACACCTTCAATGCTTCATCACTGGGATAACCCAACAAAGACAATCACCTCTAGCTCATCGACGATATCCCCAAAGGAAGCATTCCCCTCCAAGATTTCAACTAGGGCGCCCTTCGAATAGGGACCGAACAAACATATATCTCCCAGACAACTGGGGGTCGAGGAGCCTGGTTGACACTAACACCATTTCTGGTGGATTTGTTGTAGGAGGCACTTCCAGTTCTGAAAGGCAATTAGTAGGGTGCACTGGTGAGGGTATAACTCCATGGGGCTACATGGAAGTTTGGTTGACCGTTAGTGACCAACCACTATGCAGAACAATCAAGATAGAGTTTCTTGTCATTGATTGCAAATCGACCTACAATTCCATTCTTGGTCGACCAACTTTCAACCGCCTTGAAGTAGTGGTTTCTACACCACACATTTGCATGAAGTCTCTGTCATCCGACATACGCGTTTTCACTATGAGGGGAGATCAATATAATGCTCAAAGTTGTTATCAGAGGAGTCTGCACACTAGCAGACCACCATAAAGAAGATCACCACCAATATCTAGGGCCAAAGGTGTACACATGGTGGAGCTTGATGCTCGAGCTGGTGAAGGAGACTTCCAACCATAGCCAGAAGGGGGAAGATCTCCTTGCAACTGAGGCCATCAACCGATAATATGGTCTACATGGGCAACACACTCCTCAAAATCCAAAGACTGAAGTTTGTAGCATGTTTAAGGGCTAACAAAGATCTCTTCGCTTCAACTGTGGCAGACATACCGATATTCACCCTTGGGTAATTTGTCACCAGTTAACGACCTACCAAGAGGAGACCCCGATAGCCCATAAGAGAAGGAAGATGGGGCCGCAAAAAAATAAGAGGTCTCCAAGAAAATAATGGAGCTCTTACAGGTCGGGTTCATTTGGAAAATTACTTATACCACTTGGTTGGAAAATGCGATGTTAGTAAAGAATTCGACTGAAAAGTGGTGGATGTGTATGGACTACATCAATCTAAAAAAGGTTTGCTCAAAGGACCCATGCTCGCTCCCCAACATCGACCATCTAGTATATAACTCGTTGGGTTATGGATGCATACTCAGGCTACAACCATATCCCCATGTATCCACCAGACCAAGAAAATACAGCTTTCATAACCAACCGAGTAGCCTATTGCTACACTATTATGTCGTTCAGTCTGGAGAACACAAGGGCGACCTACAAACACATGATAAATAAGGTGTTTCAGAGTCAGATTGGCTAATACATGTAAGTTTACATGGATGACATGATCACCAAAAGCCTTCCTCAGGAAGATCATGTCTTCATTCCAGTACATTTTTCGGCAGCTCCGTAGATACAACATGAGACTCAATTCAGAGAAGTGCACATTCGGGATAGAGGCTGGAAAATTTCTCAGTTTTCTACTAACTAGCCAAGGAATAGAAGCCAAGTCCGCTAAAATTCTGGTCTTCATTAACATGAGAATCCCCCGGTTTATCAAAGAAGTCCAGCAACTGAATAGCTGCTTGGCCGCCTTGTCCATATATCTTCCATCTGCTGCCAAGCACTCACTCTCCTTGTTCCAACTACTGAAAAAGAGTAAGAAGTTTGAATGGTCTACCAACTATGAAGAGGTCTTTCAAACTTCAAGCAATACTTGACAGTCCCGCTAATACTCACTAAGCCGACGCCCAATGAGGTGTTGTATGTCTGCCTTGTAGTGGCAGCTGAAGTCGTGGCAGTTGCTCTGATCCGAGAGACTGAAGAGGGTTAAATCCCAATATAATTTACATGAAAAGCACTGCAAGGCTCAAATCTTAGATACCAGAAGTTGGAAAATGTAGCATATGCTCTCTTGATGGCCACCAGCTGACTCCGACAATATTTTAAATCCCACCCCACAATGGTCAGGACCAACCAACTAATAAGACAGATTTTGCACAAGCCAGAGCTAACTGGCTGAATGATAGCATGATCCATTGAATTATCACAGTTTGACATCTAGTATGAGCCACAAACAATTATTAGGATTCAAGTTTTCTCTGACTTCATTGTCGAGTTAACTGCACAACCGGATAGCCAAGAGTAGAGCGGAATGATTTCTGTAGATGGGACCTCTAATCCCAAGGGTAATATAGCGTGAATATTTCTAGACAATGACTATGGGATGACCATATAACACTCATTGACTTTCACCTTTCCTACCTCCAATAACCAGGCCGAGTATGAAGCTTGTATTGCAGGCCTGTAGCTAGCAAGAGAGGTTGGAGCCAAGAAGGTAACTACTTGTAGCGATTCCTAGATGGCGGTCTCCCAAATAGTCGGTACTTACTAGACCAAAGATGCACTTTTGGGTAAGTATTTGGCGAAAGTAAATGAATTGATGGCCAAGTTTGAAGAGGCAATCATCAAGCATGTTTTGAGAAAACAGAATGCTCGGGTAGACATCCTATCCAAGTTAGCCAATACAAAGAGCCCGGGAAGCAATTGGTCGATCTTTCAGGGGGCCATCCTTAGTCCTAACATCATGGACATCGAGCAAGTGACCATTCCTGATGACTGGACTCGCCCAATGATCAAATATCACCTCAATGGTGACCTCCCTATTAACAAGAAGGATCAACAAAGGTTCCTTCGCTACTGTTCCTTGTACACTCTAACTCAAGGGTCATTATATCACCGAGGCTTCTCAGCTCCCCTCCTCTAGTGCCTCAGCCCCGACAAAGCTGAATACATCCTTAAAGAAGTCCACAAGGAAAGTTGTGGATACCACGTTGGGGCGGCCTCCATAGCAAAGAATGTGTTACGGTCGGGGTATTTATGGTCTACATTAGAGAAGGACGTGTCTGCTCTATCCCGGAAATGTACTTGATGTTAGATAACTACCATGCTGACCTCTTGGCCATTCTACAGATAGGGCAAGGACATCTTGGGACCCTTCCGCCAAGCGCCTGGTCAATTGAAATTTTTTATAGTCATTCTGGATTATATCATTAAGTGGATAGAAGTCGAGGCCTTATCCACCATTACATTGTCCAACATACAGAAATTCACCTAGAGAAACATTACCACCCGATTCATTATCCCGACTACCATCTTCATGGACAATGGTACCAAGTTCTTTGACTGCAAGTTCCAAGAACTTCTCTATGGCCTACACATCAAGCAACATTTCACATAAGTGGAACATCCTCAGACGAATGGTCAACCAGAAGTGACCAACAAGGTTATTCTAAAGGGAATCAAGAAAAGGCTGGATGAGGCTAAAGGGGCTTGGCCGGACCAACTCCACCATGTATTCTAGGCATATCGTACAACCCCATATTCCACAACTGACGAGTCTCCATTTAATTTTACATGCGGGAGTGATGCTATGACCCTAATAGAAAAATAGGAACCCACATGGAGGACCCTGCTGTTCAATGAGGTAGCCAATCCAACCCTATTGAGACACAATCTTGACTGGATTGAGGAATAGAGGGATCGTGATTGGATAAGGGAAGTGACAATCAAAAGGAGGACATCAGATAAATAAAATCATCGGTCGTCCCCAGAAGTTTTGAGCCTGGAGCTTTGGTACTCCGAAGGGCAGCTATCGGAAAGGCCAAATGGGAGGTAATGCTCAATTGGGAAGGGCCATACTAGTTAACAACTAAGACCGGAACAAGCTCTTACAAGATAGAAGACCTAGTTGGGAAAGAGGTCCCTCGGACATGGAATGCTTCAAATCTCCATATTTTTTTACACTTAATTGCTATGTCAACCTCTTTCGTGGATGGATAGTCTTTTGTAACAATGTATTATTCATTTTGTGTCTGTCACATTTTGCATGAACCCTACTCACCCAAGGCGCAGACCATGTCCCTCTTAACCAAATGATCCAATACCTACCCCGATGAAAGAGTTTTTTAGAGGTTTCCTCCTTAATAATTTGTCCCTAGTAGCGGCACCAATTTTTTGAAAGAGTTTTTCAGAGGTTTTCCCCTTCAACAAATTGTCCCCGGCAGCGGCGCAAATTTGTTGAAAGGCGAAGTTTTCTCTTCGGTGTGTTTTCTTTATTTGGTTAAGTAAGTGAACTCGGTTTTATTCTTTGTTCGTCATCTCGGCTTTGTTGAAATAAATTCCAACGCCGGTATAATGGTTTCAAGAATATTACAGTTACAACTTACTTCTAATAATCATGTGAATAAGTTATTCCTTCTTTGCCCCATCTCGGCTTTGATAGAATAAATTCTAACATCGGTGCAATGGTATCGAAGCAATCCTCTATTACATAAATATTAAGTACCTTTGAATACCATCTCGATTTTGTGGAATAAATTCCAACACCGGTTTAATGGTATTCTAATGTACAGAAGTGATGAATAGTTAGTTGTTAGAAACAAATAAATAAATAAAGAACAAAAGAATAATAAAGTTAAGGGACCTTTATTTATTTACTCCATTTTGGGTTCCTTTTATTAACAAACCAAACTTCTTCCTTAAGGAAGGTTAGTATTAAAGAATAAACAAATTGTGCAATGTAAATAACAATAAATAAAAGTTAGTTAGTTAGCTTCATCACTTTTGTATATTAAAAGGTATTTCAACAAATAAATTTATTAATAGCACTTTACTATTTTACAATTTACACCTCTTTCAAGATTCAATTGCAGTATAATGTATGGTTATGTCGAACCACAAGGAATTGCCTAATAGAATGAATCGTATGAATATGTCAATGCACAAATAATGAGTGAACATATTTTGGTTGTTTTTTATTTGATTTTGATATAAACATTTAACAAGAAATATAAACTATGTATTAACAAATTCTTGAGGAGACAAGATCATTTTGAATGATGAAAGTATTTCTTAACTTCTTATGTATTTGAACTACTTAGACAAGTTCTTATGTTTTACTTTGATTAACTCCAACACCAAGGTTTGTAATCCTCCTTTTAGTGTATGTCCTAAAATGGTAGAATGATGATCACTTATATTCATTACTAAACAATACTACATCCACAAAGAGACTATGTTGTCACACCCTAATCTTGGCTACTCTAATATTGAAGTAGTAATGAATATAAGATCTTAGGAAAAGCATGCTTAACTTGGAAAATAAACTAAGTAGTACAACTATATTTTAGTTTATTTGTTAAGTGTTTGAGACAAGTAATTTTTCATGACTTGAAATCGGTTTTTAGGTGATCAATCTAAAAAGAGCATTAAGAACTTCTCAAACAAATAAAATTAACCAAAGCACCAACTTGAATGATTAAAATTCAAATGAAGAGTAAAAGAAGAAGAAATACATTACCATCTTTCAAATGAAATTGTTAGGAGCATGAGCCATCCATCCAAGGATTGGATGCTTCAAGTTCCAAATGAGTTTACAAAATGAATTTTTGCATCTCATTTGTCATCTCCTTTCTCCTCTTGAATTATAAATTAAAAACTACTCTAAAACTAGCCTAAAAACTACCTAAAATGAGAGGAAAATATGGAGGAAAGAAAATGAGAGGAAAATATGGAAGAAAGAAGAGGAATAAACTAGGAAGAATTTAGAATGTATGTACAATGTTTACAAATGAGAATTTCATGCCTTTATATAGGCCATGGTGTTGGGCGCTCAGCTGCTTCTTTGCACCGCTCAGTAGCTGACCAAACCCTTCAGCATGGGTTTGGTCACTTGGTCAAGTAGCTTAGTCACCTCCTTAAGCTTGAATCACCAAGGCTAGTTGTGAGCTTTGGGACCAGTTATGGTGAGCTACTCCTGAAAAACCTATGGTGGGCTACTTGAAGTGAGGACATGCATGACTTCATGGTTTCTTGATGGCTAAGTTAATTCTGGGTGCACACCGCTGAGCACACATGTGGCACCGCTAAGCTGCCTGCTTGAGAAGCTTTGACCGTGCTGACTAAGACGTGGCTTGGTGCTTGCTGACCTGGTCAGGTGTCTAGTTCACTGTTGAGCACACATGTGGCACTGGTGAGCTGCCTGCTTGAGCAGCTTGGGCATGTTCCAGGCTTGTGTCTGACCGTGTCAAGCTTGTGTTATGACTGTGTCAGGCTTTGTCTGGTGCTAGGCTGAGCGGTCAAGCAGGTTCGCTAAGGCCAGATCCTCAGACCTAACCACCCTTACTAGGAACCAGTAGCTTAACAACCATGCTATCCGACTCTTGTGACATGAATTCCCCCTCAACAACATAACTGCTAATATTCATCCAGGACCAGTCCTCATCTGGATTTACCAAGTAGATCTGACCCATGGCATTATCCTAGTCGGTTTGAGCGACTTCCCTAGTAAAGGCAGACATCTCGTATATTTCAATGGCTTGCATAGCCTTCTCCTCGACCAATCATCCTTCTCCCAGCTAGGGTAGTGTTCTCCTTCTCCAAGGCTTCTTCCCGGGTCTTTAAGCTTTCCACCTCCCTGGTGAGTCGAGTAACCTTGCCTTAGATGTAGGCAAGGGCCTCCTGAGTAGTCCAACCTCTCACATCGGACAACTTCAACTTGTCATTCAATTGCCTGATCTCGGCATCAACCTCTTTTACACGAGCGGTCAATGAAGCAAGCCCCTTCTCGACAACAAGGACTGCTCGGCATGCATAATCATGTTAGAGAGATATGCTAGAGTGTTCTTGGCTGACTGCCATGACTTGGGATTTCAACTCCTTTATTTCAACAGCATGAGCATCCTTAAGCTTCTAGATCTCAATGTAGTGCTTTTCTTGAAGGGCCACCAAGGTCTCATTCTCGACCTAGCTGGCCAGCACGTCGTCCCCTTATGAATATTTGGCCATTGAAGCCATCAATGGAGAGGATACCTAGATTTCCTCAACATCTCGGGAAAGGTAACCCCGTCCAACACCTCCTTCACCCCCGTAGTCACCAAATTCCGCTCTACCACATTGAGGATGTCAAGTGCAGCAAATGGTCGGCTGCCAGACCAAGTGATTAGGGCCTTTCCCTTACTGAAAGCTGAGTGGTCAGTAGGCGGTGGGGGGATTGCAGTTGCGCCAGTATGAGCAACATGCCTTGTTGAGGAGGTAGGCACATCCTCAGTCCGATCAACGCTCAACTCTTTTGGGAGAGGAACAAGAAAAGGTTGTACAACCTGACATAGATCCTCTAGAGCTGGAAGAGGGGAGGAAGGTCAACATCTTTATGAGAAGTAGTGAGGGTGTTACTTCTTTGTCTTGAGGAGGAAGCTAGAGATGCCCCCC
>NW_017725765.1:0-22223 GCF_001865875.1 Lupinus angustifolius
AGGGCGTTTCCTTGAAGGCCCATTCATTCCCTTCCTGGTCACCCTAGCCAGTAGTCGATGCTTGTCATGCTTGCTGCTCATATCAACTTCAAAAGTAAAGAAATGTTAGCCACATAACAACTAATCCGATTAAAAATGTATGACCTTGAAGGCTACATCGCCCCATGCAGAGCATAGCAGGGAAACACTACACTCCATTGATCCAGCCCAACATGTCGTGGGCCGTGTCCATCTCCAGGCTTACAAGACTCTCCTTGTTGAATGAATATTTGTTAGGAGGCCTCTGATGATGGTTGTCATTCCAAACAAAAGGAGAACGATGTTCCCCACTCGTGCCAAATGCCCATTGGTAACTAGACCCCCGAATCTCAACCTGATAGAAGCCCTTCTTCCAATTCCTCAATGAATAATCAAAGGGGGGTGAACAGGGCATGCTTGTTCTTCGACTAGAGACACGTCCACCCTCGGCAACCATCTTTTTCTCATCAGGATTTGTGCTGTTGTTACCCGGAAAATCTAGAAGAAGAGCTTCACCATGCCAGGAAAATCCCTAACATTACAATAAAGGGTGAATGCTCGGATGAAACCCAAAGCGTTCAGGTACAACTGAGAAGGGGCCACACAAAGATGGGTCAACATGACCACGTACCAGTCATCCAGAGGAAGACACAACCCAATCTTCCGAAAATAAGCCTCATACATGTAGAAGCTATAATGGTCCTTCTTCTCAACCAGAAGATCTCTGCAGACCCTCTTGTCCTTATTCGGAGCTAGCAAGGCAACATTGTTCATTGGCCCATTCAGGGGTTGGACATTGGGCTTGGTCTCATACGTGAAATAGCTTCCCATGCCTACCACCTCATGGTCAACCTATCAATACGTGGAGTTAGGCCATCCAAGCCATCAGGGGTGGTAAATTGGTTAGCCCTAGTAGTATAGCTTCTCGCCATTAGTGACCTATTACTAGAAGAAGCATTAGACCCCGAACTGGACTTCTCATCCATAAGTGGTAGCCAAATCTCAAGTAGAGCTGCTCGATCGACCAACCTCCCTCCTCTTTTGGCCACTCTCTTTTTCCAGTTGGCCAATAAGGTAGGAAGCGATAAAACACCCCTTTTTTCTCAGTAGCCCGAACTCTACCATGAATAGAGGTGGACCCTACATGCTAGCGACATTGAGATGACAAAGTGGCAAAGATGGGCGGAGGTCCGAACAGCACCTGCATATCATCCAAACTAGACTCATGGTCAGTTAAAAGTACCATGCTTATAAAAAGGAATAAGAGAGAGAAGTTACCTAAAGTAGGAAGGATGAAAGAGAAGGTTAAAAGATAAGACTGAAGTGATTGGTAGGAGAGCGAATTCAATAGCAAATAGGCTTGAGCAAAAACAAGGTAAAGGAAATGAAGGGGGTCTTTCCTATTTATAGGAAAAAATGAGAGGGCCTCCCCCTAGGCCCAAACGTCACATCCATCCTGACCGTCCAAAATATACTCAAGTGCAATCCAACGGAAGACCGAAATCTTAGGCAAAGGGCGACTGACAAGACAAAAAGACATATCGACATGCCACCTACAATAAATACTCTACGCTAAAACTAATCCACTGATTAAGGTAACTCTGGCCAACCACATGTCAACCGAACGAAGAGCCTAGTGATGTCCTACAATCAATCGTCAGATCGTTCGACCCCCTCTAAATCACTTCGCCAATGCGACAGAAATAATTGAGGCATGTTGACATACCCAGTTACCAAGCACACGGTAGCCTGGCTATGGCTCGCTTAACCCCGTCAATTGGTCCCTATGTTTGAAGGTCGACCTTCACTGACCCACAGAAACATCTAAGTCTACTAGCATGCTCGGTTATCGAGCACCCTACTAGATTGGGGGCAACTACCTAGACATCCTGTCTAACATGTTGTCAACAACATACTGTTACACGGCTACAAATCCCACCTAACCTTCTGCTAGCATGACAAGGACATACCTGCGATACGCTTGTCAAACCTACTATAAGCTTCAAGTCAACTATGCATAGAGTATGGCCCTGTCAAATCTGCCTGAGTACGTTGATAGTACCCGCCAAGAACTACACCATCCATCCTACCACTATAATAGGGGAATCCCCCACAAGGAAGTATTCACTATTTCTCTACTCTATCATCTCTCATCAATTTCATACTGACTTGATCATCGGAGAACCTTTCCAAGTACCTCCACTGGCGGGTCTAAGTTCAATTCAAACATTTCCCAGAAGACTTATTGTCTCACCTTCTTGCACGACTTACTAGACTAATATCCACTAAAGAACATTATGAAGAAATA
The DNA here is from genome assembly GCF_001865875.1 of Lupinus angustifolius. Lineage (NCBI taxonomy): Eukaryota > Viridiplantae > Streptophyta > Magnoliopsida > Fabales > Fabaceae > Lupinus > Lupinus angustifolius. The sequence goes on from NW_017725765.1 coordinate 2,327, forward strand.
AGAGCACATAAAAGAACCAGAAGGAGATAAAATAATTTCTCAATTATTGAAGTTATTAATCATTGATACAAGTTCGTAATCCACAACCATTTTTATTTTCTAGGAACCGTAAACCATAAGATCATTTTTCCATGATTTTAATAATTAGATAGAAATTTATATATACTATAATGATCCCTGCAATGCATGCATGGTGAAAGAGACTGGGAAAGCATTTTGGTACAATAAACATGAATTAACTATATTAGCTTGGGATAGAGAAGAGATAAGGAAGACATCAAGGATACAAAACCTTAGATTCTTTACTTTGTGGGGAGTTTTTATTTTGGTTACATCTTTGTGTGAGTTTTTGTTTTTCCAAATAGTGAATAAATACAGTTGACATTTGGTTGTAATGTTTGAGGTTATCTTTTCAAAGATATAACTGGAATTTGAGTAAGTATGGAATATGGATATATGCCGGATGAAACTTACTTTATTAAGTTTGAACTAATGTTATATTCTTAATAAAGTAGTTTAGAAGTTCTTCTAATTATAAAAAAATGAATTGTACTTACACAAAAAAACTAACCTGTTTCATGTGGCTTTTCATTTTGCCTAACTTTTATATTGCCATAAAATAAATGAACAAGTCACAAGTGTGAGTACATTGTTTGTTTGAGTTGGAACAGGAACAATATGAAAATGCCCAAGAAGGGAACAATTCAAAGTGGTACACCTGTCCACTGCAGAAATCAATTTATGTACCAAAATTACAAAGTATTGCACTAAAGAAACATGAGGTCGAAACACTAGACGCGTGAAAGGATACCGGTTTGTCTTCCTATTATCCGCAAAGAGAACGGACACAATTATTGTCCCTAGAGAAGGCACGTTTCTTAGATCATGATCTATTATCTTAAAATATGTTTTAAATCATATCTCAAACTAATAAGAATATAGAAAATTAATAATAAATATTTAACTTTTAAATTGATATAATATATTTTCATTGGTTTGAAACATATTCTTTCTAATACTACAGATAGGCCAATTGCATCTATGTAATATGACAGGAAGGGTACCCCATGTGATATCCATGTTTGGATCTCAAAAATAACATTATCATAACCGTTGAATATCTTCGATAATTGCATTATAAAAATGTTTTGTTTTCCATGACATAGGTACAGTTGTATAGTCTATAATGTAGCTCATGTAAATGCACGTTTCTCCTTTGGTTTGAGGGAACAGGATAGAAAAGGAATGATATGGAAATAATTTTAATTAAACTTTCTTATTTACTTGTAAAAAAATAAAATTTCTAATTTGGTTCATATATTTGAAGAGGAAACAAGATAAAATAGTCAGGTCAAAATCCCTCAAATCTCATTTTTACTTCTCCCTCAAATCTCATGCTTTTATAGAAGTGAGAAAGTTGCTAATTCAAGTTATTCCAATTCCATTAAATTCTGAAAAACATTTGAAGTATATAATTTTATTATTTTTTTTATAAGAATGATTTATTATTATTATTTATTTAAATATCATAAAACTACTATTTATTAATATATAAATGGAGAAACAACAAAAATAAAATTACTTCCGTTGTTATCTATGAGAAAATTAATTATGTATTACAGTTTTTTTTATGATGAAGAAGTTCTGGTTGTTGTGCTATAAGCTCCACCACTTTTGACAATTTAACTAAAGCTTTGTTTAGTTTAGAAGAGAAAATACGACCATAGAAAGAGGATGAGGATAGAAAAAGAAATTAGAAAATGATTAATAGTAAGAATTGTTTGGTAGGAAAGAAACATGAAAAATGTTTTTATTAAAAAACTTTTTTACTCTTATTATACAATATCTATATAATGATAATGTAAAAATTTATATATAATCAATACATTATCCACCATTTATTTGAACTATTTTTATTTAAAATTAAAAATAAATAATGGATAAAATAATAACAGTATATAAAACTTTTATATTGCCAATATAATTTTTTTTCCAATAAATAATAAAAAGCATTAAATAAAGCTAAGGATATTATAGTAAATATAAAAAAAATTCTCGTGCTGTAACATTTCTTCTCATATGAGATAAGAAAACAAAAGTTAATGGATCCCACCACTTTTATTTTCTTTTTTTAGTACTCTCTCCATGAACTTTTTCTTACTTTTCTCTTTCTTTACGCATTCTCTCCTACCAAAGACGATCTAAGTGATTGTTTGCGGGCTTATACATGGTTGTAACGTCATGAGAGAGGAGTGATCTTCTGTAGTGGAGCTGTTCTGATTTAATTTGTGGAAAAGTGGGACATTAGCTCTTGATTATTTCTAGCAGCTCCACTACATGATGCACCTTGTTGTGGCTTTTTAGTGCCAAAAAGATGCTTTTCCCTACCTTTCTCTTAAAAATTATTAACTTGAACATCAATGGAATGGTAGATCTGCTCAAATTCTTTTACTTTATTCTCAAGATTATTAACGATGGGATACTAAGCATGATCACCATTCGTTAAGTCTAACGGGATACGAACCATTCCTTTGTTTTTTTTGTTTTTATCTTGTGTTTATAATAGAGTTTTAAAGCAAATTTTAATGAAAACTAATTATTAAATTAGAGTAAATTACATTGACACCCCCTGAGGTTTAGTGAAATTACACAAACCATTTATCATTTTTCTACACCTACACAAACCTCCCCTAGTTTTTATACTTTCATTACACTGACCACCCCTGCATAAGAAATAAGTGTAATCTTTTAAACAAAAAATGTCATAGATGCAATTAAGTTAAACAAAACATAATATATATTGTCTAGACAAGTTTAAATAATATACAAATCAATGTATCTTTATTATTTTTTGTTACAAAATGCATCAACAATTCTAAAGAAATATTGTTTAAATCGCTTTTATAATATAGTGTAACGAACCAAAAATAATAAAGAAATATTGACTCATATATTATTTGGACTTGTCTCCACAATATATCATGTTTTGTTTAACTTAATTGCGTATTATCACATTTTTTGTTTAAAATAATATACTTATTTCTTATGCAAGAGTGGTCAGTGTAATGAAAGAATAAAAATTAGGGGAGGTTTGTGTAAGTGTAAAAAAGTGAGGGGTAGTTTGTGTAATTTCACTAAAACTCAGGGGGTGTTAGTATAATTTACTCATTAAATTATAACAGCTATAAACTAAAGGTTTTTATTGATGATTTTGAATTAATTAAAATAAAAATATAGGTAACTAAAGGTTTTCTAACTATTACTTAAAAAAGGGAATATATAAGTATAACATGAAAATTAAGAGGGGTGAATTAGTTGATGGGAGAAATGACTGATTTTTCTGCTGAGATATCAATGTGTTTGTAATATATCAAGTTAAAAACCAAAAGTAAATACATGAAGATAGTAGAAGAGTAGACAAAAAAAATTTATATTGGTTCACCTTCTTGTCCACCGAATGTTACATCTAGTACTCTTGTCACATTTTTACTAGATAATTTGAGTTGCAATTAAAATTTCTCTTCCCAAGACTCTTGTGCCTTACACACTCACAAATATCTGCCATTGTATAACAATATTTCCAAGTTAACTCTTTTCCCTTTCTCACCATATTCTTGTAATGACAAGTTTTACAATAAGATGAAGAATGAAATGAATGACAAGATTGCCTTTACAAGTATTTGACAATTGATATAACTTGCAATCATTTTGCTCTAAATATATACTCAATAAACAATGCTCTAATATGTTTGAAAACTTTAGCAACTTCAAAAAAATCTGAAAGTTTATAATCAAAGTTGTAAAAGAATGTAGAAATTGTTTTACCAAGTTATGAATTTATTTTCTATTGATTGTCTCTTGAATTGAATGTCTTAATGCCTTTAAATATGCTTTCTATCAACCATAGTACCCTTCTATGAAAATGAGACACGATTGGAATGAAACTCATTCACTTTGTATGAAAGATATTCATTTAAATTGGAAAATCTGGTTTCTAACAACTATGGGTAATCATTTGTCACGACAATGTAATCGTTTGCCAAAACTTGCTGTCCAAAATGGTAATCAATTAATACAAGTAATATATCGGTTACTCAGTATTAGTTATGTTTTGTAACTATTTTCTTAGTCAGATAACCTGTTACGTAGTTCAAGTAACTTGTTACCAACTACCACACAGTTTAGGTAACTTGTTACACAGATCTAGTAACTTGTTACTCAGGTCAAGTAACTTTTTACTTAGCATTTTTGACATTGTTTTAAGACTTATTCAATTCTTTTGGAAATAGTTTTGAATTCTTTGAGCATTGCTACTAAGCATAAATTAAGCGTAAGGATAAAAGCACCTATTGAAGAATTAATCTATGATTTCCTTGAAGCTTGAATCTTCTAAGTCTTCGTAGTCTTCTTCCTTTTGTGATCTTGGTGTCTCCATCAAAACCGTGTCAAGGTCAAGAGCAAGATCCTCTTCACAATCTCCCCTTTTGATGATGACCAACCAACATCTTTTGAAATTTGGGATTTGAATTTTTCTGAGATTTAGCATACTTCATATAATATGACTTGTTTGACTTCAGTATGCTACCCCTATCTTGTATGCTCCACCTTTGTTTTATTGTATGTGCCTAAAAAATTTTGACAGAAAAAATACACAACTGCAACTTTTCTCCCCATTTTGACGTCATCAAAAATAAGAAAAACCAGGTGTCCATCACAATATATATAGATATAGATATCAAAGGATAACAAGATATATTTGACTTGATTAGAAAGCTAAGGTCATAAATTCTTTTAAAATGGCAATATGAAGCTGAATAATATCAAATGCTATAAGATAATAAACATGACATAACATAACATTCAAACAGTTAAAGTAAAAGGTTCATACAAGACCAAAGGTTAAGATAAAAAAATTTAACAACGATAATCCAACAGGTTCAAAAACAACAACAACAACTGACTAAGCAAAATCCTAGACCACTACTCCTATGAATCTGGATCAGCTTGCTGAGTATCCAAGTTTATGTAATCTAGTGTTCATCCTCGATTTCATCATAAATCTTGGATGGTTCCACTTGAGAAACAAAATCCATGTTTAGTCATGCATCATTCAATTTTAGGCGAGTAGTAACTCCCTTACTTATGTCACCAATGATGTTGTCAATAGGATGATATCGATGAGCTCTCCATTCTTTAGGTATATTAGAATGAATATGTTCTTCTTGTGATGGTAAATCATAATTTATTTTGAAATGCTCTATGTTGGCTGTAACATCACTAATGAGATTTTCCAAGGAGGAACTAGGAAAGTCATTATCATCAACCATGGATTTTTCTTCCATAATTGGATTAGACTCATTAAATGTTACATGAACGGAATCTTCCATGGTCATGGTTCTCTCATTGAAAATTCTAAAAGCTTTGCTTGTAAGAGAATAGCCAAGGAAAATTCCTTCATCAACTTTTGCATCAAACTTTCCTAATTTGTCCTTACCATTATTTAGCACATAACATTTTCAGCCAAACACATACAAGTGAGAAATATTTGGTTTTCTACCTTTGAAGAGTTCATAGGGGTTTTTCATTAGAATTGGTCTTATTAAAACTCGGTTGGAAACATAGCATGTTGTACTAACTGTATCAGCCCAAAAATATTTTAGGAGATTAGTTTCATTCAACATTGTACGTGCTAGTTCTTCCAATAACCTACTCTTTCTCTCTGCAACACCATTTTCTTGTGGTGTTCTAGGAGCAGATAAATTGTGAGTTATACCATTATCATCACAAAATTCCTCAAAAAGAAGCATTTTTATATTCTCCCACATGATCACTTCTTATAGTAGCTATTTTCAAGGATTTTTCATTTTGAGCAATTCAAATGATCCATATGTATATGAGCAATTCTCCTATGTCATAACCGTGCATCATGATCATTTATAGCTAAAAATTTAATGGGAAGAGAAGAATCATTTAAAGCAATCATATAGACATTGTTTATTCTCTTACCAATAAGTTTAGAGTTTTCGGATACCTTACTATCAATGAGGCACTTGTCGAGGTAGCATGCCACATGAACCCTTTGTCACAAAGCTAATTTATACTGAGTATGTTGTGCTGGAGTCCCTCAACATATAGAACTCCTTCTATTGCAGTAGAAGGTGGCTTCCCGACTCTACCAACTCCAAGAATTCTTCCTTTATTTTTGTCACCATATGCGACGTAGTTTTTGTCCCTTGGAGTAAGGATAAAGAACTTTCCTTTATCGCCTGTCATATGTTTTGAGTAGCCACTATCCATGTACCATAGATCACTGGCTGCTCCCAAATATTTCTATAAAACAGGTTAAGTAATATTAGGTACCCAATTCAATTTGGGTCCTACAGGGTTAATACCTTTTTCTACCCATTGAAAATGTCCTAGGGGTACACCATATTTTCTAATCATGCAAGTATTAGGTGTATGCCCATGATTTTGATAATAAGTGTAGATGGGTTGATGCTTTTGTATCCTAGTTCTAGATTTAGAAACATGATGAGTATGAATACTTTTTTTTATGAAAATTTATTTTGGTAGGCACTTCCTTTTTCTTATATAAAGAAGGTTTGAAAAATCGAGACCTCTACGGTTGGTGGAGTGTGTACGCATTTCAGCATGTTATCCAAGTATATACTACTCTTGTTTAAACTATTGAGTTTAAGACTCAAAGTATAAATTTTATTTTCAAGAGTAATACACTTTGGACAAGAAGAAGAAGGTTTATTTCAGAATGCGTCAATCTCATTTTTTTTGTTTAAAACAGATTTTGGTGAGTTTGATATATTCACTATGCAATTCATTAAAATCATTTTGCAATTCAGAAAATGATGACTTATCTAAAGGTTCAGTTTCACTTACCTCATCATCATCATAATGATGAGACACCATTAGAGAGAGATGAGCTTGCTCTTCATTTTTTGGTTCTGAAGTGAAACTTTAGTCAATATCCTCCAATGTAATATAAGCCCATCTACTAGTCTTCTTTTCAGGTTTTTCCTTGAAATGATTCTTCTTTAGTGTAGGACAGTCCATCTTCATTTGACCAAGTTTTCCATATTCAAAACAATTGAAATTTTGATTTGAAGTGGAAATTCATTACTCTTGGTGAATCTTGTTGATTGTCCAGCCTTACCACCTTTGTTTCTTTTTAGGAACTTGCTGAACATTTTCACCAGTATGCTCATATCTTAAGTGTCCTCCTTTTCTAAATCATATGTCGAGGATTCATACACCTCAACTTTTACTTTAAGAGAAATATTCTTTCTCTTCTTCTTTGTTCTTCATGTTGTTCAAGTTGGCTTAATTCCAACTCGTGTTCTTGCAACTTTCCGAAGAGAGCAGCCAACAACATCTTTGATAGACTTTTCTTTTCTGAGATGGTTGTCACCTTGGGTAGCCATTGTCTTGTAAGTGATCTTATAACTTTCAAGTTCAAGTTACTATTTGACAGAACCTTTGAAGATGCAAGCATGTATCACATATGTTTTGATGAAGACAAAGGATACATATAATTTGATGAAGACAAAAGATTGATAAAGACAATGATCGATAACATGATTAAATGATTAAGGACAAGCTTGAGAGGATGAGCAAATCAACAAACAACAAGTATCAACTATAAAGTCAAGACTCAAGTTCATACAAGGCAAAGCATTCAAAAGATGATCTCTGGGTCAAGTATGTTTATATCTTTATTAGGTCTTACGATGCTTGCTTAGTAATAGTCTAGGTTAGGATGAACCCTAATGGAAGTCTCACAAGTTAAAATCAATCATATCTAAAATGAGACTTACATGCATACATACATGATTTATATGCACATACATACATACATGATCATTTGTTTTGAATGCATTTAAAAAGTGTTTTAAATAATACATCATTCAAAAACATGCATCATTAGTTTATAAATCATGTAGGAGGTTCATTCATAATTGAAATATATTTTTAGAAAACCATTAATCAATTAACAGATATGTTAATCGATTAAATGAGGGGTTAATCGATTAAGGGTTGCTACTATTTATCTTTTCTGTTATTTTCAAGAACCCATTAATCGATTAAGATTAAGTATAATCAATTAACTGCAGTTTAAAATAGAATAGTATTTTAACCCAAGTTTTTCATATTACTTAATAACAAGAATAATGGAGAGAAACTTTTCATAGAGTTAGAACACGTTTACGAAACAAAGAATTTTACACATATTGCTCAGGAAATCTAAAGCTCTAACTTTCATATCTTTAGAGAGATTTCAAAGTGTTCTTTTGAGAAAAGATAAGGGTGAATCTTTACAAGATACCCGTTGAGCGTTATTGTCAAATATTTTGTAGAAAAAGAAACCTTGCATTTCACGCAATCTGTTTCTATAATTGTGAGATCTTTTTAGGGTTCTTAGATTGTGAGAAGAGTGTAAAAAATGCACATATTTGGTGTACACATAACTTGAAGAAAATTGTTAGACTAAGACATTATCATATTCTCTTAGTGTGTGGTATCACCATAGAAGGAGAATAGGTTTGGGAAAAATCCTAGCTGCTATTAGGTGTGTCTTCACGAGAAGCAAGAGGTTTTGGTATTGAGTGATACTTAGGTTGGGGCTAGAGTCATGAATGGTGTGGTATTCTAGTAGGCGAGCTTGGTAGTCAAACCGAAGTGGGGGCTTAATGGTTCCAAGAAAGTAGTGTCTTGCATCTTGTATTGGAAGTGTGTTTGTAAAGAACATTGAATTTCCATAGTGAAGAAAAATCTCCCACGATCATAAGGGGAGGCCTATATGTAGTTTACATGTGGACCCACAAACAAACCAGGATAACAGTCGTGTCTCATTATTCTTTTCCCTTATCTTTTATATTTCCGCATTACTTGTTTTACTTAACTTGACATGCATATAATTATGGGTTAATTGAATATTCTGTATTGGGCATTTACTGTTCTTAACTGTATGTAAGAAGTGCATATAAGTTTAGTAGAATCTTGGTAGTCTTGGAGATCGAAAGAAAACTGTTTTCAATGAACAAGAACTAAATAATCGATAAATTTTTTTAGTTAATCGATTAATAGCAGATCGAGTTAATAGATTAAATATGTGTATAATTGATTAAACAATGTATAATTTTGTCTTTTCTCTTTGTTTATCGAGCGAGGATAATCTTGTACGTATCACCTATTCACCCCCTCTAGGTGAGTGACAGAGACCTCGGGGACCCAACAAGTGGTATCAGAGCTAGTATGACCGTGCTAGCTTAGCTTCTTAGATCGTTGATCCTAGGTACTTTTACCATGGGCTCTTCTAACCCGTTTAGTGGTGATGGCGCATCCATTGACTGCCCTCCGCTTTTCAGTGGCGAAGGGTATGCCTACTGGAAAATCCGAATGAGGATTTTTATTGAGGCCATTAATACAAAAAATTGGGATTCCGTAGAATATGGACCTTTTGTTCCACTACATATAGTGAACGGAGAAACGAAAGAGAAACCTACAAGTCTCTTGACCAACGAGGAAAAGAGAAGAGTGCAACTTGATTTTAAAGCAAAAAAACATTAGAACCTCCACACTCTCATACGATGAGTTCTATATAGTTTCTCAGTGCGATAGTGCCAAGAATATGTGGGACACTTTGAAAGTAATCCACGAAGGCACTAGTGAGGTCAAACGATCTAGATTAAATACTTTGATGCGTGAGTATGAGTTATTTCATATGTTTCCACATGAGTCTATTTTTTATTTGCAAAACCGATTTACTCACATTATTAATCATCTCATTGCATTAGATAAGTCATTTATCAAACATGAACTAACTGCTAAAGTGTTGAGATGTCTGAACAGGATATGACAACCTAAGGTGACTGCCATCATGGAGTCAAAGGACTTGGAACAAATGACACTCACAACTTTATTTGGCAAACTTCAAGAACATGAGTTGGAACTAAGATGGTTGACACTCAATGAACAAATGGACGAGAACATCAAAGAAACATGCTTCAAAGCAATAAAATCACATTCAAGAAGTCAAAAGGAGACATATGATGATGAGTGCAATTCCGACACGGATCATGAAGCCATGTCCCACCTTATCAACAAATTCAAAAAGTACATAAGAAATATTGGAGGAACCAGGAAGCTTCATAAGGAAGATGAAGAAAGTTCAATCAAAATGAGCAAGTACCCCAAAGAAAATGCATCTTGCCATAAGAGTAGGAAAGTAGGACACATGAGGTACACATGCCTTACCTCTTCCAAGAAGGTTGGACATGATTAAAAGAAAGACTCTCGGGACATCAAAGCTAAGAAGGCATACCTAGTTTGGGATGAACCCGAAGAGGTCGATTCCTCAACAAGCATCTCAATAGATGAAGAATCACACAAGATTTGTCTAATGGCTCAAAATCTAAAATCTTGCAAAGTAAGTAAGCAAGATGAGCCGTGCTTATGTTGCTTATGTTGAAATAATATCTCAAATTCCGATATACTTCCCTCGTATGATATGCTTTATGATGCTTATGTTGAAATGCATGAAGAACTTAAAGTGTTAGCTAAAAAGAATATAGAAAGAAAAAGCTTAATTTTAGATCTTGAAAAGAAGATACATGAATTACAAAACTTCATTGATGTGCTGAAAAATGAAACCTTAGATGCTAAACTTGTCAACCCTTCATGTGATTGTACTACAAATTTAAATGTGACATCTATTTGTGAAAATTGCATTTGCATGGAAAATGAAAATAATGTCCTAAATGATAAGCTTGCTCATTTCACATCTAGTAATCACAATTCAAACCACTTACTTGCTACATCTCAAAATGATGGGATTAAATCTAGTATGGGATATATGCATGCAAATAACACACTTCACAAGAAACGAGTAGTTGTTTTGAAAATTTCATATCTTGATTCCCCTACTTGATTTTAATGTGGATTGTATGGTCATACCTTGAATGCATGTAATGTTAGAATGCATGATGTTCCAAATGGAAATTGTATGTGGATTACTAAGAAACAAAATTCCCAAGCTACTAACATCAAGGGACCCAAAGGTAGTTGTGTACCCAAAAAAAGCAAGTAATTATGTTTTGTAGGTGTGCCTAAGGACATATGAACTTCAACTTTCATATAGGCAACAAATGATCTAGGCACATAGAAGGTGAGAAGTTCAAACTTCTTTGACTTGTCACCAAAGGAAAAGAGACTATAACACTTATGAGCAACTTGTCATCACAAATGCTTGAAGTTAGGAAGTATTGTGCAACAAAGGTAAAACAAGGTATCTTTCTTAACTACAAGTATTAAATACTTTAAGTGTCATAAATATATTTTATAATGAAGTCCTAGCAAGGCCATAAAATCAAGAATCATGAATTCCCCCATAAATCACTTTTAGGCCTAATGCTTTGTGTTTTACATTTACATGCTCTTAAATGGAAACATGATATTATTGAACAAGTATAAGAATCCTTCAATCATGTTTTGATTAATAAGTGAATGTAGAAATACTTTATAGGATTTTCAAATCATGTTGAAGCACAACAAGTTAAATATGATATTAATGCAATTTAACCAAAAATATGTTTTGGAAAGCCTATGCGAATTTAATGCTTGATTAAGCCATCTCCAAAAGAGGAGAGGAAAGTATGCTTAATGTTTTGTAGGTACTCATGAGGATAAACACTTCAAGATAACCAATCATTTGAATGCTTGCTAGGCACCTAGATAATCCTAAATAAGTTCACTTTTCGCCATTATATGCATGTATTCTTAATTGTAAAATGCATTCTTGATTGAATATGATTTCATGTTCTTTTGGCTCTATGTTAAGTGTACGTTAGGAGTTTAGGATAGAATCTTATCTTAGAGTCTTACTAAACCTCTAAACTAATTCAAACTATGCCAAAATCTGTTTCTGTGACTTATTTAATCGATTACCTAGGCTTTTTCAAATTGTCTTAATCAATTATCTGTTCCTTTAATTAGTTACATGGGCTAAAAATGTTTTAAATTTTTTAATTAATTAAGCTGGAACATAATGGGTTAATTGTGTTAAAATTCAAATCCCGTTAATCGATTAACACAGTGGTTAATCGATTAAGTGCAGTCATAAAACAGATTCAATCTCAGTTCTGGGTTACGTTTTGCTCAAACCCTAATCTTGTGAACTCTATCCTCTTGTCTAAAATTGATCCCACAATTCATTCTCAAACTCATATTAGAACTACCCATTCCCTTTTTCTTTCCTTCTCGAAGCATCCAACCCATCAATTCAGCTCAAATTGAAAAACCTAAGCTTACCCCCTTTCAAACTCTAACTTCGTATTTCACCCATAATTGATTACTCATCCAATAATTTATTCCAAAATGAGTAATGAGAGACCCAAGAGAGTGAAATATACCCCTGGTTTAGACAATTCTCTACGTAATCCTGGACGTGCAATAAATCTCAACGTTGAAGGGTCCTCTTCATCTAGGCAGAATCCCCCACTGGGTTTATACCCATTTTATGCTCTTGCTCTTCAGGCATAGAGGTTGGTTCGATTCGTAAGCCGAAAACCTACATATATCCGATATGTCGACATGGCATGGATGGTGGAGCAAGGATTTCAAATCCTGCATGAATTGGAGGTACAAGGGGTCGTACGTTTTCTGGAATTAAGTGGTAACATTTACCCCTCTCTAGTTTGGGAGTTTTATGATAACTTTCAGTATAAGGATGGTGGATATAGGAGTATGGTGAAAGGGAGATGTGTTGTTTATGGATGTGAAAGGTTTATCTTGTGATGGTGGATCCCTTGGAGATTGCAACTACTACAAGACCATATTTCTAGAAGAATCATGATATTGACCCAAGCCAAGAGAAATTGGTGCGCCAAGCACTAAACTGATGTTGTGCAAAGCTCCAAACTAGTCTCGCCAATGTTGGGCCAAGGTCACACAGTTGATGCGCTAAATAATTTGGATGCACCAAGGTGTCACACCGTTTGGTGCACCAGGATTGCTTCAGAAGCGCCATGACGCGCCAAGTCTGGTGCATGATGTGCCAAGTCTGGTGCGCTGCTGGATACGGTCAGATTGTGCCTAATGCGCTAAGGCAGATGCATTTTGTCTAGGTCATGACTCGAATAGTGACACTGTCACGATGTCTAGCCACGCAGGTCATCCGTTATTCTAGGCACGAACCAAAACATTGTCTGGCTTGGTCATGACCCAAGGCAATTGCATGGTCACGATGCCCAGCTACCTCGGTCATGACCCACTCCTTGGCTCAGTTAGGGTGAACATTTAGCTTGGCCATGGCCTACTCTTTGGCTCGATCACATAAAACATTTGGCATGATCATGGCACATTTCTTAGTATGGTAATCCGGAGCATTTTGGCTATGTAGCTTGGTCCTATGAGCGTCTTTGGAACTTGGATAATAAGAAAAGTGGCTTGATGAACATCATACTATACATCTTTAACATTATAAACCCCTGAAAATTGAAATATACAACATGACCGAAATGAAGCATTTTTAACCCCGACCCTTATAAAAGTCTTAGAAGCGAATCATTCCAATGTGAAAAAAATTGGTATTCCTTTTAAAAAGGGCTTTTTATAAACTAAAACAGTCACTCGGTCGATAAAGGTTAAAAAATGGCATAATTGTTGTTAGAAATATAGACATGCAAGGCCGAAAAATAAAATTGAAATCAAGATAAAAAAAATCTTAAATTGTGAAGAAAAAATCTAACCTACTTCATAAGGATGAACCAAATATGTGCATGCGGGAAATAAAAAATACAGTAAAACATACATGCAAAGAGTTAAAATGCTGATAAAGGTGGCATGCAATATATTGTATTAAATCATGTATATTGTTTTATTTGACCAGTTTTGGTTACCTACAATATTTAAAATATACATGCATGACTTATCATGTCAAAATTTGCATTTAACAATGGTCATTCAACAACTTTTATGAATAGAATGTTGTTAAATGCAAGGCGGAAGAGAATCAACAGGCTCATTGAAACAAGGGATGTTAAATTTGATAGATGGATATACATTCAGCAACATTTATTTCAATTCATGATGTTCAACATATGCCTCAAAGATTCAACAGCGCTCCATGAATCAAACGTTGTTCATTTGCATAGATTCAACAACGCTCTTTGTAAGGAGTATTGTTAAAACTCGTGCTCTTTATCAATACTACCATACTTTTTTGTAATATGATTAAATTAAATAATTGATAGATTTTCTAATCTAAAATTATATATATGAATCTTTAATATTAATTTTAAAATATTTCTTGCATTAATATTAATTAACCTCAAATTTATTTAATTAATCTACTAAATATATGCATGAATGTCTAATTTTTATTGAAATAAAATAATCAATAATTTTCAATGAAGCAAGAGTTATTGAATGTATATTCGTCAATCACATTTGACAGTATTTATTTCAATGAGTATCGTTAAAAGTCATAGGCAGGTATATTTTCAACATCGCTTAGTGTAATGAGCACTATGTAATGTCAAAATCTAATACACTCATTAATGCTCTCTTAAATGAGCAATGTTAAATATCATTTACTTTCCCTCTACACTCTCAGTTTGTTCACTCTTAAAATCTCATTCACTCAGAAAATTTGATAACATATTCTCACATCGGTATGTGATAAATTTTTAAAATAAATTTATATATTTTACTCAAAATAATTTAGTTACTTAGGTGAATGACAATGTTTAATAAAATTTTCTGATTTAATGATTCAACAACATCCACTTAAGTAAGTGCAATAGAATATGTATTTTCATACATTCAACAACACCCATTTAAGTAAGTGTTGTTTACTATGATATATTCATGATGCTTCTCATTCATGGGTATATGATAAATTAATAAAATTTATATATGATAAATGATTAAAAGAAAGTCAAATACAATAAGTTTGTAAATAATTTTTTATATTTAATTTAAAATTATTCAATTGCTTATGAGATAGGCAAATTTTAATAAAATATTTTGATTTAATGATTCAAAAACGCTTCTTTAAATAAATGTTGTTAAATGTCATAGATGCAACAATGTTCCTGAAGTGAGCGTTGTTGAATGTCATAGATGTATATTAGCTCATTCATTTAGACCCCATTTATGTGTATGTGATAAATGATTAAAATTTATATATCATAATGATTAAAATAAATTTAAATATGATAATATTTTTAAATAAATTTATAATTATTCAGTTACTTCTGAGATCGACAACTTTGAATAAAATATTCTGATTTAAGGATTCAACAATGTTTCTTTAAATGAGCGTTGTTGAATATCATAGATTCAATAATACTTCTTTTAAGTGAGCATTGTTGAATGACATAGATTTATACTACCTTGTTCATTCATATCTCAGTCATGGGTATATGATAAACAATTAAAATTTATATATCATAAATGATTATATGAAATTTAAGTATGATAAATTTTTAAAATAAATTTATATATTTAATTAAAATAATATGTTTACTTATGAAATGAACGACTTTCAACAAAATGTTCTGATTTTATGATTCAACAACGCTAAAGTGGGCATTATTGAATATCATAGATTCAATAACACTTGCTTAAGTAAACTCTGTTGAATGTGATGGATTAAAAGATGCAATGGCACTCACTCATATGAGCGTTGTTGAATATTTAATTCTCACAAATTCCAAATTCCATTAGACCCTAAAACACTTAAAACTTTCCATCTTTCAACATTAAAAACACCAAAGTCATTTATTTATTCAACATCGAAAATTATTCACTCATTCAGTACTGAAATTCATTCACTTATTCAATACGGAAAACCATTCACTCGTTCAACAACAAAATTATTCAACACCAAAAGTCCATCAACACCGAAACACATTCAACACCAAAATCTTCAACACCAAAATTTCATTCAATATCAAAACTCATTCAACACCAAGTTCATCAACACCAAAAGTGAGTTTACCATCTATATTTTCTATTTTTAATTTAGTTAGCTTTCATTGATTTATGACTTCCTCCTTCACCTTATTATTTGAGTTAGGATTTGTAATAAGGTCTTTGCTAAGCCTGGTGAGCATAACTCCAAGCTTTTCGGGATTTATGCTCAATATTGTTTTTTCATTTCATTTTTAGAAAATGGATCAAGATATATTTTGTCCAAAAAATATTGATCAAAAATGGATGATTGTCAATCGATTGACGAAAAAATATGAGGATGGAGTGAAATCATTTATTAGGTTTACGATTGAGAATGATCAAAACCCTAATAGAATTGTATGCCCCTATTTAAAATGTTGTTATACAAGGTAAGTTTCTCCAACTAATTCAAAAGATTATTTAGTGTGTCATGGTATCACTCACAGTTCCATATGTTTGACAAGGCATGGTGCGACAAGAGATAAGGAGACATGAGATGTATTGTATCGCGATATAAGAAGGAAGACTCAACTCTCACAAATGTTGTATGGTATTTTCCAACAAATCAATATTTAAGCGCATACTCAGCTATGCAAAAGATGCAAAGCATTTGACGTGACATGCTGATGAAAGGATTAAAGATGACAAATTTTGGCATCATGCAGATTCTCCTCATTGGAGAAAAATTGATCGTGATTATCTTAGTTTGGGTCAAAATCAATAAATTTATACCTTGTATTGTCAACTGATGGAATTAACTCATATAGTATTCAAGGTAACTTCCATAGTACATGACCAATGATATAAAAAAACAACAAAAATTACAAGTGCCACATCATCTCATTTGGAAACCTCAAACTCCAAAAGAACACTTCAATCACTAGAATGTTCATGATGAAGATGTGGATGGAACCATAGAAACAAAATCCGCTCAAATTGATTGAGAACTGGTAACTATTTGCGCATATTGATTCACATCTATGGCGAACTGGTTCTCTTTGATTCCTTACCTCCTTGTAAGAAACGAATCAAAGTTTTCACCTACAATTTCAGTCCAAGAAAGAAATGAGAAGGGAATTGGGTTGGCAAAATGACAATAAAAACAATCCCATGAAGCTATTAGAAAAGAGGAGTCTACAATCTCACTCTAATAAGAGGAAGAGGAAAATGAAGAGAATTTAAAAGATAAAGATAAAATGAAGAGAATTTAATGTGCAGGAGAGATATCAAAAGACAAATATTTATTTGTTATAGTGCCTCAAAAAATGAGAATCGTTTAATGTGGGTTTTGTCATCAAATTTTATCATTATTACACTTGGGGTAGTGGAGTAGAGTATACAATATTTAACTTCATTTGTATTCGGAAGTATAAAAGTGATAATAAATGGCTTAAAATAATAGGGAGTGAACGTGAACATCCCAGTCTAATAATATATTTTGTCCTTTTGTCTTATCATAATGTAAAACAATTTTCTTTTATGACATGATAAAAAATGTATGTTGGATAGTTAATGACATATTATAAATATTATTAATTAATAGTTAATGACATATTATAAATATAAATAATCTTCATAATATATCAACTAAGTATACCTCTAACGTACAAATATTTTGATAGGGTAACGTATCATGTATTACGTACCCATACCTATTAAAATCGCCTATCATGTTACTATGGATGGAACCACATTTTCTAACAAAGGTTTAATTTTATGGACAATGCTGAGAATGGCAATGTTGTGATGAGGACTGAAGATAATGGTACTTCTGCTAGCTCTATTGCCACCCTGCTTAACCATCTTCCACAACAAATACCTAATTCATTGCACCAACAACAGAAAATGCTGGGATCTATAGGAGATGGGCTACTACGGACACCATATCAAATACAAGGGATGAATTGGTATGGCTAGCTTAATTTCATGTTTCTTGGGGTTTATATGATGAATATATTATTGATGCAATTATTATTGAACTAAGAGGATGGATGGAATCTTTGGTTGGTTCCTCATTCTCTTGCTAATTAGATTGTGTAGAATTTCATGGGTTATTGAGATTTTTGTCAGGAACCTGGAAGCAAGTCAGAGTCTAATCAAATAGATGGCATCACATTCCTTCAACCATTTGAAGGTATAGCTACAAGCAATCACAAACATGATTTAGGTGAGGCCATGCATGGTAATTTTATTTAAAAGTATAATTAGCTTTATACGTATATAGATATTTGCTTGTTTTCTTTGAATGTAAAGAAGGAAAAAATGAGAGTGCTCTTTTTGTACAAACATTCAGAAGAAATATCCGTGAAGGAAAAAAATAATAAGTTCTTCTACATTTTCTTTTAGGATAGAAATTAAGGAAGAGCCTTGTATAGATCATTTTATAAAGAAGGATAATACAAGCCTTAAATGATCAAAAGAAATGAAATAGTAGTTCCAAAATGTGTTGTTTGGACCTTATCTTAATTTTATTTGTTGGTAATTTTATTGTCTCTGCCAAAATATTGGCATGATATTGTTTATTTTTAATTTGTATTGTTTCATTGATATTAATATAAAGTTTTAGATATCTGCAGTTCAAAATATATATATATATATATATATATATATATATATATATAAGTTTTGCTAGGTAAAGAGGTTTTTTAGTTAGAGTAGGTTATCATTGTGCGCCAAGAGTTTTGGACAAAGTTAACCCTCATATTCTAATTGTAATTAATTTAGTAATAGGTATTGGGTTTGTTCAAGTTTGAAGTCCCACATTGGATATGCGGGAGGTGTGAAAGAGTTTATAAGTAGAAAACGCCAAAGGAACTAATGCCTTAAGATTTTGGTTCAAGACGTGGTGTCTCACTTGTGCCTCTCCACTCTTCCCATACCGCGATAACAATGAAACTCCCCGGTAGTTGGAGGTTCCCTTGTCGCAGTCTGGTCCAACAAGCTGTATCAGAGTCGATGGTTCGACTGGGGCATAGTAGACTTTAGGGGGAGCGGACCAGAAAGTATGTGGTACCCACACTTGATGGGGAGATTGTTGGGTTTATTCAAGTGTGATGTCCCACATTGGATATGCGGAGAGGAGTGAAAGAGTTTATAAGTTGAAAAGGCCCATGGAACTAATGCATTAAGGTTTTGGTTCAAGACATGGTGTCTCACTTGTGGCTCTTCACTCTTCCTATACCCCGATAACAATGGAACTGAAAGTGAAATGTGTCAAGATAGCACTTAGCTTGCCTATGTTTTTGATGAAGACAAAGTGTTAGGTATCAGTGGCTAAAATGCACCTAGAAGGGGGGGTTGAATAGGTGTAGCGGTCAGAGTATCCGCTTTTTCGAAAACAACAAATTATTCAAAATTAACCCCAGATTAATCGATTAACAGAACACAAATAATCGATTCACACAATTACTTTAATCGATTAAAGCAGCTCAGAAATTACAAACAGATTCGGTTTCTTGCACAACAATTAACCGAGATTTAAACGAAATTACAGAGCTTACAAAATATCAGAGTTACACTAGTACAGTATGGAAACAGAATATATCAATTAAAACAACTATACAATGTAACCGATTAAAATAATTAAAGAGAGAAAGAAAGAAAAATCCTGCAACACGATTTTTATCCTGGTTCGTTTGCGTGTCCACTTGCAAACTACATCCAGTGCTCCCAGCTGATCTGGGAGATATTTCTTCACTATAATTGAAATAATGTTTTACAAGCACTTCTTCCAATTACAACACTTAGATATTCACTTGAAACAAAAAAAAACCTATTCCTTGGTTTGAATCCCTTCCTACCGCCCAAGAAAACCTTTCTTGCGGTGTAGCCCCAGCCAAGAAACTACTCTTCCTATCAAGAACACTAAGCTATCGAAGATACAACACAATCTCGTTGGTGGTAAGACACCTTGAGATTCCCAACGTTA
>NW_017725766.1:0-19927 GCF_001865875.1 Lupinus angustifolius
GTTTTTCAGTTTCAACCACTTTTCAAAAACTTATGTTAATCGATTAAATCATGCCTTAATCGATTAACAGCATATTTCTAAGTGTATTTTCAAATTACAAAACTCAAATACTTTATGCACTTAATTTATACATGTTCAACACTAAGTTTATGCCTAGGATGCACAGATTACATGTATTTATATGATGCATGAACATATTATAAATGACATATCTCAAAACTTAAAATGATTTAAAGTTTTATGCATATGAGACATGTATAAAGTTTACCTAAGCCTTAGACTCAACCTAAACTAACTATTAGTCTAAGTCTAATACCAATCTAGAGACTTAAGCATGCTGATTTGTTGATGATCTTCAAGCTTTCATAATCACAGGTTGTCCTCATCAAAACTAAACACATAGAGAGAGCTTCCCAAAGTGCTATCTTGACATGCGCACTTTCACAAAGGAATTAGGAAAATCATACAAAGAACTCAACAAATCAAAATGTCAAAGATTCAAGAGCTTCATGTCTAAACTAGAGTTTTAGATGTGTGTCTTAGTTATTGAGTCTAGGTTAGGTAACCCTAGATGCAAATATCACAAGTTCTAAAAACTATCATATCATTTACATGAGACATGTCATCTAGCTTATTATATGTTCATGCATTAATCATACATGTTATTTGTGCATTTTAAGCATAATATAATGGTAAAACATGTATAGTTGATAAGCATAACATATAGGTAGTTTACCAATTAACATCTTAACTGAAAATATGTCACTTAATCCATTAAGTAAGGCATTAATCGATTAATGTGGAAACAGTTTTTAACAGTTTCAATAGATAACTGAAAATCAGAATTCAGTTACTCTCAAACAGCCCGTTAATCGATTAACAAGCAATATACTCGATTAACTGGGTACAAAATAGATTTTCTATATAAAAAATGTTTTTACACAATTCTTAATACATTCATTCATTCATTTTAGAATTGCTAAGTTGCATATTTTCGTATTCTTTGTATGTCATATAGGCAGAGAGAATTGCATGTGAGATTAGAGTGAGATAGTATTATGCTTAGGGATTAACATGTCATCCATTGCATGTGATTAAATGTGTTCATCATTCTATCTTGTTCTTGCATGATTCTTTCATTACTGTTTAGAGATTTCTTAAGGGTAGAAATTACATGTTCTTCATGATTATGATCTTATACATATTCTTGGTAATTGTGAGATTTGTATAGGGTTTATAGCTTGTTCTTAATTGTAATCTTTGAGCTATTTTAGTGTTTCACATTACTCAGTTTTTTGTGTTTTTCTTGTAACAAGGAAATTCGTCTCTTGGTGTCGTACCACCAATGAGATCAGAGAGTCTTCACCAAGACTTGGAGGTCTTGAGTTTAGAACATACTCTTTGCTGGGGCTGGATCGTAGTAAAGGTTTTCCTAGGCGATTGGGTATGGTCAAACCAAGGTAGAGGTTATGGGAATTCAAGAAGGTAGCGTTCAAGGTCTTGTAATTGGAAGTGTGTATGTAAGATACATTGGCTTCAATTTTAGTGAAGAAAATCTCCCAGATCAGAGGAGAGGACTGGATGTAGTTTTGTAGTGGACCGCAAAACGAACCAGTATAAAAACTTTGTTGCATGCTATTTCTTTTCCTTATCTCTTTATTGTTTTAAGTAGTTTTTAATTGCCTATTGTAGTTGATATTTTGGATGTAGTAATACTTCCAAATAAAGACCATTTCTGTTTGAATATATCTGCTATATCATTTCTGTATAATCTGTAATTGGTTGTGATAATTGAGCCATTCAGCAACTGTTAATTCTGTGCGACTTAATCGATTAAGTCATTGCTTAAATCGATTAACTGGGTGATTTTCCAGATTACGGCTTTGGTGCGAATAGCGGTAAGTGGGAACTGCGACACCTATTAACCCCCCCCCCTTCTAGGTTGATTTTGTCACTAATACCTAACAGGAACTTCTCGGTGGTTGGAGGTTTCCCAGTCGCAGTCTGGTCCAACAATATGGGTATTATTATAATTTCCGTTTCAAAAAAATTCACCCCTCACCCCTCACCCCTAACCTTCTTTCCCTTCCCCCATTAACCTACATATCCCAAAACACCAAAAATCCATCCATCGCCAACACCATGGCACACCAACTAAATCATGCACTCGCAAATCAACACTTTAGAGCTATTTAGAGGTTATTTGAGGCTTGTTTGGGGAGGGTGTTTGGGGTCTGAGTGGAGGCTGTGTTGGGGTTTATTCGGGGTTGTTTGGGCGCTATTTGGAGTATGGCGGTGCATGTGCTGTTGGGGTGGGCGTGGTGGTGTAGATTCAGTTGAGGCGATTTTGGCTACATTGGTGTAGCTTTTGGCAATAGTGGTGCGGCGGTCCGGGTGATGCGACATTATGGTAGTGTGGACTCAAGGTGGGGAGTGGAGGCAACATTTGGTGTGTTGTGGTTCTGGTGGTGGATAGGTTTTTGGTATTTTGGGATAAGTATGTTAATATGGGAGAGGAAAGAAGGTGATGAATGAGGGTTTTTTTTTTTAAAATAGAAATTATAAAACGACCCCTATTACTAAATATATTAAAATTAAAGTATGAGGGTTAACTTTGTCCAAAACTCTTGGTGCACAATGCTAACATACTTCAACTAAAAACCTTTTTACCTAGGTTAAAAAAACCTTATATATGTGTGTTGTTGGTGAATATATATGTAAAAATTAATAGTACAATAATGTACAACAATCGACATCAATTGTTAGGGGAGTTCTAGCAAGCGCTATTGTGATACATACAATAACGTTTGCTAGAGAGAGGGTTGTTGTATGTATAACATATAACAATGCTCCATCTAGTCAATACAATTATATGTGTTGCACATATAACAGTGCTCACTAGATGGACCATTGTTATATGTTATACATACAACAATATTCGTAAAAGCACTATTAAATCTTACGTGACATTCTATTGTGATCACATAGACAATACTAGAAGTATTACTGAATAGCAATTATGAGTGATGTTAAATAATAAGTCTGACGTAGTAAAAAAAATGGTGATAAAAAAAACTTTTTTAAGTGCCCATTGTGAACTTCAATAAATATACTCCATTCAACATTTTAATTAGAAACAATGTACTAATAAATAAAAAATGTAATGGTGAAGAATGAAGAAGATAAAAAATGGTGTAAGCCATTCATACTGCATTCTTTGGTTTTACCCGTTTTAGTTAGCAAGAGTGTACTAAGAAATGAATGGTCAAAATGAAGAAAAAAACAATAAAAAGAGTAAATTATACTATTGTTCTCTAAGTTTTAGTAAAATTACACAAATCGTCATTCTCTTTTTTGTACATACATAAATCACTCATATTTATATTCATAAGTACACCAACTACACGTGCATAAGAAATAAGTGTGATCTTTTAAAAAAAAGTTGATGAATGTAAGTAAGTTAAATAAAATATTGTATACTATGAAGAGAATTCTAAATGGTAGAAGAGTCAATGTTTTTTCATTATTTCTGATCCGTTACAATGTGCATCAATAATTCTAAGGAAATATTATTTAAAATCACTTATATTATACTGTAATAAACTAAATAAAATGAAGATGTATTGACTCGTGTTCTATTTTGATTTGTTTCCATAATATACCATTTTTGTTTACCTTAATTACACTTATTATATTTTTTTGTTTAAAAAATTACATTTATTTCTATTGCAGAGGTAGTCAGTGTAATATATATATTAGGGGTAGCAATAGGATGAGTTTGGATGGATTTAGATTTGGATCCTAATGGATGGATAGAAAACTATCCACAAATCCATATAAATCTATTACATCACATTTTTAAATTATTCAATTCATCCATATCCAATGGACTCCATTCCATCCATTCTATCCATGTATCTATTTTAATAGATTGGATAGATGGATATCCAATCCACTTTTTTTTTTAATTTGAACAAAACAATTTTAATAAAGAATTTTGAAGAAAAAAAATTCTTTTAAAAATTATTATTTAATAAATCATTTTTAAATATCAATTTTAAAAAAAATTAAAAAGTGTTTTTTAAAAAAAGTTCTTCTTAAAAAGTGATTTTTTTAAAAACACATTTTAAAAAATAATTTTCTTAACAAACACTTTCAAAAATTGTTTTTTTGATAAACACTTTTAAAAATGTGGATTTGTGAAGTTTTTTTATAAGCACTCTTATTGGCAAGAATCTCTGGTGCAACATAATTGGCAGTGATGTAAAAGTTCGATTCGGTTTTTGATACAATTTAGTAACCGAACCTAACACAAAGATACGGTTCGGTTCTATTCGATTAAGCGCAAATTTTATTTAGGCACCAAACCGAACCGTTCATTAACGGTTCGGTTTTTCAACTTATTTAAAGAAAATCCTTTAAGAAATAGATGAACAAAATTTGCAAGGTATAGAGTCAACTAAATGAATACTAAACACATCAATAATAAAGTATTTAATACTCTTTCTAGTAAAACAATAATAATTCAACATTCAATGCACTACAAACTTGAAATTTTAGTCCACAAAATCTTCGACAATGTCCAACAAAATTTAAGAATGACAAACTTGTACAAATATTTTAGTCCAACAGTAACACCTAATACTCCACATCATTAGTAATGTCATCAAGTTCTTCCTTTATTTTCTTTTAGTTCCTTAATTTCTTTATTTAATTAATTTCATCTCTGAATATTGACAAAATGTATACTATTTTTTTAGTTTTCTTTCTATCTTCTCAATGGATAATAGAGGTAATAAATATTTAGGTTTGTGTACTAATTAATTTTTCTATTTGCGTCTTATTTATAGCCTATATGTATTAATAATTCGAAATTCTTAATCGTATTTTATCTCCTAACTTTAAAGCTTAATCATTCAAATATAAAATAAAATTATTTTTTTATATGCGGTTCCATTCTAACGATTCCAAAATTTATAAAACCGTGAACCGAACCAAACTTAAATGGTTCTAAATAAAAAAAATGAACCGAACCGCGGAACCGAACCGCGGAGCTGAACCGAACCGCATTTTATGGTTCGGTTCGGTTTCAGGTTTAAACCGGAACCGCTTACACTCCTAATAATTGGGACTTCCATAAGTTATATGCAATAGTCAATCATCTTGAAATATTTCATTTTGTTATTATATTATCACATTAGTCAATAACAAAAATTATATATTTATACTTTGCATTAAGATGTCGGGGTAAAGCACTAAGGCCGAAATCGTTTCTTCTTTTTTCATAAGCACTTTTTAAAATCATAATTGCAATTTTCAACTTTTGTAAAATGTGTGGAATTATGCATAGAAATGTGAGAGATATGTTTTATATTAATATTGAATTAATTGAAAAAAAATTTGTTTTTATTTTTATTTTTTTGGATGGATTGGGTATTCATCCAAATGGATATATCCATGGATATCCATTGGATATAATGGATGGATTTGAATCCATCCATTGTCAACACTATCCATTGGATTATATCCATTTAAATTTATTAATTATAACAAATGGATTTGGATGGATTTAATTTGGATGAATTTTGGATTATGGATAATTTTGCCACTGTATTGTAGAAAAAGGAGAAAAAATTAATGTAATTTCACTTAAACTTATGGAGTATGAGTATAATTTACTCCAATAAAAATGGAGTAAGCTATATATGCAATAGTTAAAATGATGATAAGAAAACTTTTTTAAATTGCTACCGTGAACTAAACTAAATCATAACTCAAGTTTTCTTTTCCAGTTCTGGTAACCAAATAAAGTTGACTGAGAAATGCATGTATCAAAAAGTGGGATAATTTATGCGAGTATGGATCATCTCCATTAAAGGAGATGCAAGTCCTTGAAAAATCAAAGAAAATCTAACATATAATGATATGTTTATTATTTGAAGTATAATAAAATAATGATACAAAAGATCACCAACAATCGTCATCTTCAATACCTAGTTAAACTGAATCATGAAGCTTCCTTGGAAAGCCTCAACTACTACCACTATTGTCTACTCCGACAATCATAGTTTAAAATAACTATCATACTCCACCATAAGGACTATACCCATAGCGCACACCTTGCGTCCATGCTAACCAATGTTTGTGCACATCCTTGCATCCAAGCCAATTCTCATGTCACACCCTGCATCTCTACCAATGCCCTGCGTTACAACTTGCATCCAAGCCAATGCTCGTATTACACCCTACATCCAAGCTAATGCTCGTGTTACACCCTGCATCAAAGTCGGTAAGCACCTTTGTGCTTATGTGTTAGGTATCAGTGACATAATACACCTAGAAGGGGGGAGGAGGGTTGAATAGGTGTCGCGGTTCCCACTTACCGCTATTTGCACCAACGCCCTGTTCTAGAAATTTACCCAATTAATCGATTAAAGCTATGACTTAATCGATTAAGTCGCACAGAAATTGCAGTTGCTAACTGGCTCAATTACACAGCCAATTACAGATTATACAGAATTGATTTAGCAGATATATTTGAACACAAATGATCTTTATTTGGCAGTAATGCTATATTCAAAATATCAGCTTCAATAGGCAATTAAAAGATACTAAAAACAATAAAGATATAAGGGAAAGAAACAACCTGCAACAAGGTTTTTATACTGGTTCATTTTGCAGTCCACTGAAAACTACATCCAGTCCTCCCCTCTGATCCGAGAGATTTTTCTTCACTAAAACTGAAACCAATGTGCCTTACAAACACACTTCCAATTACAAGACCTTGAATGCTCCTTTCTTGAGTTCCCAGAACTTATACCTTGTTTGACCTTACCCAATCGCCTAGGAAAACCTTTCCTACGATCTAGCCCCAGCCAAGAGTATGCTCTAAACTCAATACCTGTTAATCGATTGACGGGCTGTTAGAGACTAACTTAAATCTGTTTTTCAGTTTTCTATTGAAACTGTTAAAACTGTTTTCATGTTAATCGATTAAAGCTTTACTTAATCGATTAACTGACGTCTTATCAGTTAAGATGTTAATTGGTAAACTACTTATATGTTATGCTTATCAACTATACATATTTTACCTTTATGTTATGTCTAAAATGCACAAATAACATGTATGATTAATGCATGAACATATAATAAACTAGATGGCATGTCTCATGTAAATGATATAATAGTTTTTAGACTTTGTGAGATTTGCATCTAGGTTTACCTAACCTAGACTCAATAACTAAGACACATCTAAGACTCTAGTCTAGACATGAAGCTCTTGAATCTTTGGCATGTTGGTTTGTTGAGTTTTCTTTAAGCTTTCACGAAGTCCTTTGTCTTCATCAAAACATAGGCAAGCATAAGTGCTCTTTGACATATTGTACTTTCAATCTCCCCCTTTTTGATGATGAAAAACTCAACACAAAATTTGTTTTGATGCATAGCTTGAAGATGATCACAGAACGCATGGTTGTTGATTTCAAAGTTTAATGTGCATAACTAGACAACGGAAGCTTGATATTATTTACAACCTGCACACATTAAAACAACAAATACTGTAGGGCAGCAATTTGAATTGCGATGTAGAGACATTATACATGACCTTCAGAACTTCTTCAGGCCAATTAACCATTATGTTCTCCTTCACAGCATACATAAATTTCAGATCATTAACATTAGGTTGTGCATGGTTAGTGTTCCTCCGAATCAAGATGTAAGCAATCAAATAGTGAAGCAATCTATTCTCTACTGATAAAGAGCCAGCTTTTGTCAATTCTCCCTGGACATACAAATGGGGACATCTCAAACATGATTTATATACCTCCGCAGCATTGAAATCAGCAAGCCATTTACAATCACATAGGCTAACACCAGTAATGGATAAGCCACCCACATTCATAAAAATGCTACTATCCATCTCAAAAAGATTTCCCGAAATTATACACCAATATCTACCATCCTTATAACAGAAGTTAGCATAAAATTCCCTAATCAAGGTTGGGTACAAATTACCCGTTAATTCTACAAACATTACAACACCCTGAGCCTGCAAACCTTGCCGAAATTTGAAGGTTTGTTCCACCATCCAAGTAAGATCAACATACCTTCTGTAGGTGGGTTTCCTTCCCAAAAATTTGGACAACCGAGTCACCTGAAGTATGAATGAGTAGTAGGGATCTCCACGGTCGTGCCTCACGTTCGGATTTGAAGATGAAGCATTAGGAGGCCTACGAGTGCGTTGAGCAGTTGTCTTGAACCTCTTCTAACGTCCTCTTTCTATTGATGATTAAAACCGTGAGTAATGGAGGATGAAGGAGGATAAGGGAGGGAACCTAGAGCTTAGGGTTTTGGAAATGTGAATGAGATTTCTTGGGAAATAGAGATGAATTGAAGTGCACAAATAGGGTAAAGGTGACGTTTAATACTTCTATTAAGCTAAGATTTTGAATTAGCTGCATGAATTTGAGATTCTCAGAGAAAATGAGGAAGAGAGGGTTTGAAAAAATGGCAAAAACGTTTCTGATTCTAATATATCTGTTGTCGTTAATCGATTAAGTCTTGCATTTAATCGATTAAGCAGTATAAAATATTCTAGGTTTTCAGAAAAATGAGCCCAGGTAATCGATCAACATAAGTCTTAATCGATTAAATTTAATGAAAATTGAAATGTTTGCTACTGGAACTCATTTTAATCGATTAAGGAGGATAGCTAATCGATTAACTAGCATCAGATATGCAGAATCAAGAGGTTTTGGATTTTAAAAGCATGCAAAGATTTCTAACATTTTTCAAGCAGTTTTTACTCAATCACATATACATTTTCAGCTTGTCACACAAGAACATGAGTCATAAATGGAATAGGATGCATTCATAAAAAATATACATTTTGAAGCATAGAAGACATTAATCATGCAAAGCATACAGTAACATTTTTAGACGATTTTAAACAAGATAATTTTCATCAAGAATTCCAAGTTCTCTTCGAAGAACATAGAAGGAATCTCGTGAGAGAGGCTTGGTGAAAATATCAGCCAATTTCTTAGATGTTTCAACAAATTCAGGCACACAATCGCTTTTTTGCACATGGTCACGCAAGAAATGATGTCTTATTTCAATATGCTTGGTTATAGAATGCAAAACGGGATTCTTGGATAGGTTTATCGCACTTGTGTTATCACATTTTATGGGAATCTTTTCTAATGTAAGTCCAAAGTCCTAAAGTTGTTGCTTCATCCAAAGGATTTGAGCACAACACACACCGGCGGCAATTTATTCCGCTTTGGCAGTGGACAAAGCAACACATGCTTACTTTTTACTATGCC
Organism: Lupinus angustifolius; assembly: GCF_001865875.1. NCBI lineage: Eukaryota > Viridiplantae > Streptophyta > Magnoliopsida > Fabales > Fabaceae > Lupinus > Lupinus angustifolius. Next base: position 9,324 of record NW_017725766.1, read on the forward strand.
ATACAACTAAGGAACTACCAAGTAAATGACAAGTCCCACTAGTGCTTTTCCGATCCAACTTACATCCCGCAAAATCGGAATCGGAATTGAAAGTGTGCATGTCAAGAGGAACACTTTGGAAAGCTCTCTTTATATGTTATGGTTTTGATGAGGACAACTTGTGCTTATAAGAGCTTGAAGATCATCAACAAATCAGCGTGCTTAAGTCTTTAATTGGTACTAGGCTTAGACTAGATTCTAGTTTAAGTTGAGTCAAGGCTTAGGGCACCTAATACATGTCTCATATGCATAAATCTTTTTAAATCATTTCATTCTTGAGATATGTCATTCATAATATGTTCATGCATTACATAAATACATGTATATGTGCATTCTAGGCATAAACTAAGTGTTAAACATGTATTAACTAAGTGCATAACGTATTTGATGTTTTGTATTTAAAAATACACATTTAAATTGCTGTTAATCGATTAACCAATCCTTTAATCGATTAACCCAACTGCTTTGAAAAGTGGTTGCTACTGGAACACGTTTTAAAATGCTGTTAATCGATTAAGGCATACGTTAATCGATTAACCTAACTGTTTGTTAAGTTGTTGGAACTGAAAACTAGGACATATTTAATGTGTCCTAACATTTCCTATTTCTTTCTAAGTTGTTTTTAAGACTAGTTTAATGTGTCTTAATTCTTTTGTTTCAAGCATTTAATGTGTCTTAACTTATTTGAATTTCAGAATAAATGAAGTCTTTGAAGAGCATTAAATGAAGTCAAGACCATTAAAGCTAGCATGGGAATTTCGTGCAACAATTCAAGGCAAGTCAAGAGTGGTTAATTCCTTGAACTTTTCGTGCAAGACCATTAATCAAGTCAAGCATGATTAATTCAAGAGATGTTTTTCGTGCAACTCATTCAAATCAAGTCAAGGGAGGTTAACTTTATGGAGTAATTCGTGCAAGAATTAACTTCTAGTCAAGCATAATTAATTCTTGAAATGTTTTCGTGCAAGAGATTAAATTCATGAAGATTATTTGTGCCAACCATTAAATCACTTCAAGAGTGATTATTCCTTGAAGTTTTCGTGCAAGCCCATCATCAAGTCAAGCATGGACTTAATTGTGCCGCCCATCATAAAGCCTTCACAAAGAATTAAGTTGCCACCCACATTTAATCCAAGGTGATCCGTGCAATCAAGCATAGAATCATGTGGAATTAATCATGAAGACTTCACCAAATTAATTTGCCGCCCACATTCATCCCATGTGAACCGTGCAATCAACATGGAATCATGAAGACTTCAAGGGAACCGAATTACCCATGAAGATTACCATGAAACCAAGACTTAGCATTAAGGCATTTTCATAGAATTCAAAGTTTTTCATTTATTTGTAATTTGAATCTTTTAGGAGTTCCCATAAGGAATTTACCTTGGATATTTCGGTTGGAACAATGTAAACCAACAATTTTATTTTCCTATAAGTGTAACTTTCGGATGGAGAAATAGATAGTTTTTGAGTTTTGATTAAAAATTGAGGATTGTCATCCTTGTTGAGATTTTCTCTCCAAACTCCTTGGCTGAACCAAGGTTATAAGTTCTTATCAAGAACCACGTTCTTGTGGCGAACATCACCCGGCTTATCAACATTCCATTGTTGTGGCGCCATATCACCCTTCAACCTATTCCATCTTCTTTTATCCGCTGCCTATTTCTTGTTATCTTACAAACACATCCAAACACAAACCTAAACACTACAAACCGTGGCCTTAAACAAGCAAACACCAACCAAGAAAAGATCGTTCTTAGAATCTCCTGAAGAGGTTCGCATCAAGATGACTCATAAAGTTGTTTAACAAGATTATGAGGTCTATGAAGATTTCAGATGAGTGGAGGAGAAATATTTTAGTCCCTATTTATAAGAACAAGGACAACATATAAATTGTGCAAACTAAAGAATAATTAAGCTCATGAGTCATACTATGAAGCTGTAGGGGAGGATAATTACATAGATGTTGAGACATGAGACATGTATCACATAAAATCAATTCGGTTTTATGTTGAGGAGGTCGGCCATGTAAGCTATATACTTGCCATAGCGATTGATGGAGAGACACTGAAGGAACCAAATGGACTTGCACATGATCTTCATTGATTTAGAGAAAGCATATGATAAGGTGCCTATAGAGTTTTTGTAGAAAGATATAGAGAAGAAATGTGTTCCAATTGTCTACATTTGAGTAATCAAGTATTTGTATGATGTGTTTAAGACCATCACGAGTACATGAGGTATGATTTCAGAAGATTTTTCTATTGGCATAGGATTACACAAAGGGTCAACATTGAGCTCATACTTGTTTACATTGGTCATGGATTTGCTTACTGAGCATATTCAAGAATCAATGTGACGATGCATGGTTTTTGTGGATGATATTGTCTTAGTGGGAGACTCGAGATGAGAGTTAAATGGGAAGCTGTAAATGTGGGTATTAGAAGTACATGACTTTCATATAAGTCGAAGAAAGACGAAGTATATGTAATGTAAATTTAGCAAACTATATCAAACCACAAATCACTATATTTAAGTATCATGAGTCAATCATACAAGACAATGAGGAAATTGACGAGATATAAATCATATTATTCAAGTAAGTTGCATAAAATGGCGGAATATTTTATGTGTCATATGTGATAAAAATATATCACTCAAGCTTATAAAGGAGTTTTACTACACGACTATAAGACCTGTAATATTATATGGCACTAAATGTTGGGCGTCAAACTAGAGGTTGAGAATAAAGTCCGGATGAACATGTTGTGTTGAATGAATGAATATATTAGATAAGATAAGAAAGAAATGGATTAGAGAGAAAGTTTGATTAGCTCCTATTGTAGAAAATGGTAGAATCACGCCTTAGGTAGTTTGGACATATGTGGAAGCATCATTAGGAGAGTAGATCAATTAGAGGTTAGTCTAATTTTTAGAGGAAGAGTGAGACCAATAAAAAACATAGGTGGAATGATTAAGAAAGATACATAAACAATATTTTATTACTGAATATGATTTATGATAGAGTATAATAATATTGTTTGATCCATTTAATCGATCTCACCCAATGGAATTTATGGCATGGTTTTTATAATAATTGTTATATATATTAAGATTTTAGGAGTGAGAGAAAATATAATGGTGACTACAATTATGACAGCAACAACTATATTTGCCCTTAATTGTGTAAAACGAGGTGGTTTTGAGAGTTCACAAAGTGCAACTGCTTTTTGAAACTTTCATCCTACATATTTTGTTCACAAAGTTGCTCTTAGGATACTTATATATTTTATGTGAGTGAGACTCATCTCAAGTAATAGAGAGATAAGTGACTTTTTTCTTTGTATTTTATGGGTAAAAATGTAATATCATTTTAAATAAAAGAGATATAAATATCAATATGTATTGCATTTTCTTTACTTTTATATAAGACTTTATGATGGAGAGGAGTCTCACATTTTATGTCTACTCCTGCCAATAGCTTATTTATTCATGGCAGCTCCAATTTTAAAGTCATTTGTTTTGTAGAGTTTGACTGGGAAGGTTGCTTAGATAACTGCAGAAGCATTACTGGATTCTTCATTTTCTGGCCAAATAATAATTCTGGTCAATTAGACTTACCCGAACCTACCACCTTAAGATCCAGTATAAAATGTAATTTGTAAGTTGAAGTGCTATGAAAAATAAAATAAAAAATAATATATAATAACAATTATATCCTTTTATTTACATTTAGGTTAACATTATATTTTTAAAATTAATAGTAAAAATATGATTTCACTTTCTAATACCGGAAAGGATCATGCTGTTAGATATTTCCTGATGATCAGTGAAATACCAATCATTGGATCTTGAATATCATGATTCTCTCACATAATATACAACAATGATACAAAATCATATCTGAATCCCTGAATCCATGTTCTCTGATCTACTCCTTTACTATACATTTTGAGAGAGTTTTGGTGTAATGATCTTGCTCAACCAAATCCTTAATTCTTTTTGGGACCTTCGTTTTCTCTCTGATGGGGAATGTGAAAACTATTTGTGATTTGGTGTCTTGGGAATCATAACCGTTTCTCATGTGTTAACTTATAAGGTTCCCATTATCCCCTATAGGCCAACCGTTTGGGTATCCATTCATTAAACCCATATCCGTTATCAATTTTAGAAGTTCTATGGATTATCAAAAATTAGATCACTTATTTTGCAACACAAAATAAATAGCTGATATAATTGTATTAAATATATGATGCTCACCTTAGCTGATATATGATGCCCACCTTAATTGTAACCCAAAATAAATAGCTGATATTTTCTAACACATGCTCCCTATCATTTTGGTTAAGAATAATGAGTATGAGATTCATTTCTACTAAGATTTTCTCCACCATACCTTGCCACAACACATACATTTAGAGAGGAGAAGTTATTTATGAATAACTGATATAATTGTATTAAATATATGATGTACACCTTAATTAGAAATTATGAATTTCTAACTATTTCCCACTTGAGCTTCATATTTTCCTGAAACAATTATATCACATATTCTATAGGCACACATCTGTATGCTATTTATATTTAGACTTTTCCTTAATACAATCTGGTCCATCTCATATATCAATTACGGAACCACTGCGACCTTCATCACATTCAAATGTGACTCGATCACGATGATCACCATACCAATATACTAAATGACATAGATCAAATATGAGTTAGTGACATGAAAATTTCATGCAATATGATCTTAAACATGTCTATTTCCAACTGATCATTCTTTATTCTTTAGTGAGATCAATCCAAAGTCCTTAATTGCAACACAATAGTTACAATATACAAGTTCAAAATAGAACAATAAACCATCAACTTTATTATGCATAAAACTATATATGACGTACAAAGTAAATCATAAAACATATAGACTCCCACTAAACTAAGGTTTCCTGAGGACAAATACTCATATGAGCAATATGCTCATGAAAGACTTTAGATACCAAACCCTTCGTCAGTGGATCAACTGGCATAAAATTTTCCCTATATGTTCTATGAAAATTTGTCTATTTTAAACACTTTCTTTAACAACCAGAAACTTGATGTCAATAAAATTTGACTTTTAGAACTCCCATTATTGTTGGAGTAAAGAACCATGGACTTACTATCACAATAAATTCTCGCTGATCTTTTAGTACCATCAACCACACGTAAGCTAGTGACAAAATTTCCACAACCATATGTTATGGTATGATGTTTCAAAACAAACCATGAACTCTGCAACCATGATTGAAGGAGCTATGAGCGTCTGTTTAGCGAACTTCCAAGAGATAGCACCTTCAGCCAAGATAGACATATATCCAGAGGTGAAGCGTCTGTTGTCTAGACACCCAAAAATTGGAGTCAGAGTACCCAATGATCTCTAAATTCTCAGACCTCCGATAAGTGAGCATGTACTCATCTGTTCTCTTTAAGTAACGCATAACACATTTGACTGCCTTCTGGTGATGTATTCCAAGATTGCTCAAATATCTTTTCAAAACTCCCACGACAAACGCTATGTCGAGACATGTACAAACTTGAGCATACATTAGACTTCCTATACATATGCATAAGTAATCTTTTGCATCTCATATCTTTCAAGGTAATTGTTGGGGCACTATTCGAGAATAAACTTGTCTCCCTTAGCTATAGAGATATCCCCTGGTTTACTTTCTTTTATGTCAAATCTATATAAGAATTTATCTATATAGCTTTCTTTTGACAACCTTAGGATACCTTGAGAGGAATCTCTTAGTATCTGAACACCTAATACAAAAGAAGCTTTCCCAAGATCTTTCATTTCAAAATTCTTCATTAGAAATCTCTTGGTCTCATACAATAGTCCCATATCACTACTCACAAGCAGTATATCATCGACATATAATACCAGTAAGATAAATTTACTCTCACTGAACTTATGGTATACACAATCTTCAACTTTATTTGCCTCAAAACCATACGAGGTAATAACTTGATGAAACTTATGATTCCATTGACGAGAAGCTTGTTTAAGGCCATAAATGGATTTCTTTAATTTGCATACCATTGACTTTGAGCCAACTGACACAAAGTTTTCTGGTTGCACCACATAGATCGTTTCTTTAATGTCACCATTTAGAAACGCAGTCTTAACATCCATATAATATAGCTCTAAATCAAAATGAGCTATTAGTGTTAATATTATTCAAAAAGTATCCTTCGAAGATACTGGAGAGAAGATTTCTTTATAATCAATGTCTTCTTTCTGAATGAAGTCTTTAGCAACTAGTCGAGCTTCATATCTGTCAATCTTACCATTTGAATCCCTCTTGCCTTTAAATATCCATTTGGAACCAATAGGTTTCGCACCTTCAGGTAATTCGACAAGATCCCAAACGTCATTATCATGCATAGAATTCATGTCATCTTTCATGGTATCGACCCACTTTTGAGAGTTAGAACTTTTCATGGCTTGACAGAAGTTCAATGGATAATCCTCTATTAACCCAATATCATCATCATATTCTTGAAGAAATATATTATAATCATCAGGAATTGCACTTCTCCTCTCTCTAGTGGATCTACTTAATGACACTTCTACTTCTTGAAGTTGTTGAATATGTTCTATAGATACTTGAGGGAGAACCTAAATATTCTCTTGTTCAAGAATATTGTCAGGAACAATATTCTGAACATTATCTTTCCTAGTTACTTTCCTTGGAGCTTCCTCAAATGAGTCATTTCTGTATGATCTTCTACAATTTGAAGACAAATGACCAATTGAGAGACAACTCACACAAAACTCCGGCAGGTTTTCATATTCAATAGACACAAAAAAGCAAATCCCTCCCTCTCCACCAATATTTGATCAGGAAGGGTATTTTTTAGATTGATATCCACTAGCATTCTTGCATAGTGACCAAATGATCTATTGTTTGTGGCCTCATCCAGGGAGATAGGTGTGCCAATACCCATGCTATTGAAAATATGATCGTAGGGCTCCAATATTCCTGAGGGAGGCCTAGGATTTTGATCCAGCATATAGAATGAGTGACTTTCTACAGGGAGAGGTTGAAATCAGGGGTCCATAAGGAGAGGCGAAGAATCATTGGTTTGTGATTCCAAGAGCCTATTTCACACACCTTCCTCATGTCCTCTATTGACGAAAAGGAGAAATCATAGAAGGCCCTTCCTAGCGAGATCATATTCCATTTCCCAACCATTGTCCAAAGAGAGGAGAGTTTGGCTTTGAGGTCAATGAGCTTTATTGGGTGGTCCCCTTTTGAGAGAATGATTCTACCATGTAAATGAGTTTTACATCTCTATAAACCAACTTGATACTCTGCCTCTGATATCTTAGTAGCTATGGCATCTACCTTAATACATGGTTGAGACAGTTGGGAGATGGAGACATCACAAGAGCCTTTTAGAGCCTGAAGAAAAGATTGTTTTGTGAAAGAAGGTGGGACATTAGAGGCTTGTTTTGTTGTATTGATCGTATCTGCTAGGCCTCTTAGGAAGCTCTAAGGGATGAGAGGAATAGTTGAAGTCATGGTGTGTTTCAGTTAGATCCAAGAAAGTTGGAGAGAGCTCGATCACCTTTCCACTTCATATAGAGTGTATATATATATATATATATATAAATGTATGTGAAACTCATTTTTATCAAAAAGAAAGTTAAATATAAATTTTTGTACAAATTTTGAGGACGAAATAAAAATAAGTACCCTAATTTATTAAAAATAAGAGTAGATGTTCATATATTGGTATTTAAAAAATTAGGAATCTTATATGATCACTAAAATATAAAAATCGAAAATAGTATTACAAGTTTGTGAATGTTGGGCAAAGTTGTTACCTAAAGAGACTTAAATGCCATACAAATTAATCATAAAAATGTTTTGAGGGACTAATTTGATATCTTAAAGGATCATTTTGGGTTTTTGATTTTTTTCAAGGATTAAATTGGTACATGAAAGTTTTTGAGTGATTAAAAAGAGACTTTACACTTAAAATAATTTATAATAATTTATAATGTGAAACTCTTACACCAATATTTGAACAAAAGCCTAGACTTGGGAAAATCGTGAGGACTTGGGTAAATGAGATATTAGAAAAATTACAATGAAGTCAATATAAATAAAAACTTTTATCATATTTCTTAAGAGCATATTTTCTTACAATGAGACAAATAAATAAGAATGAATAAAATATATATAAATGAAGCTCCGTATTCTATCAAAAAATGTTAAATATGGACACTTGTGCAAATCTTGACGGTGAAATAATAATAACCATCCCCAATTTATTAAAAATAATTAACAATGTCAAACTCTTACACCAACACTTTGAAGAAAATTGAAGGTTCATACAAATTGCGAGGACATGATATCTTTATTTTTAATCATTGTTGCTTACTGGAGACTTGATGTTAAGACTAACACTAATAACTTTTAATTCTTTGGTCTCTTTTTTAAAGAGTTCTAGGTGATTTCCTTTTTCGCCAACTAAAGGACCAATGTCAATACTTTTTGTTTAGCAATGTGAATGCACTTGATGTGTGTACCTTCAAAAACATTTTGACATTCAAACAAGTTTAGGTATATGATATTTTCTTGCATTTAGACGAGTGTCAATAAGTTTAAACCCACATAAGGATAATCGCCAATGGGAGGATCCCAATTATAAGAAATAAGATGAGTAAAAGTCTATGAGCTATTATCATAGTTTATGGAAGGTTGTGAATCTAGACACGAGAATTCCGGCTTTATTAAATGTATCATTAATAAAACATTAAATAAAACCAAAGACACTATTCATAGAAACTGTATTAGATAATTCGAATTCTGATGCGTGAATCTCAAACTAATTGTTTAGTCCACTAAAAGCTAATAAAATATTACCTAAATATCATTTATCTTGTAATAAAATGTTAATATAACTATTTTTAGAAGAGTTGATACTCACATCCTCTATAATTCAATCATATTTTACTTTAAGCTCAAACAGATAAATAAAAAGTACAAAAAAATATATAAGAAAACATTATAAAGTAATTATTATATATTTATTTCTTAGATTATTAAAATGATAAATATCAAATTATGAAAGCTTAGAATCAATACAAAAACATTAAATATGTCATTTTAATTATTATTGTAATATCTATATATTATCAGTATCACTATAAAGGTTTCTATAAAGTTAATACATTATACATCATTATTTATATTATTAATAACTTTTAATTCTTTGGTGTCTCTTTCTTAAAGAGCTCTAGGTGATTTCCTTTTTCAAATTAGTACTTTTTGTTTGATGATGTGAATACAATGGATGTGTACCTTCAAAAGGACTTTGACACTCAAACAAATTTAGGTATAGGATATTTTCTTGTATCTTGTCAATAAGTTTAAACCCACATCAGGATAATCACCGATGGGAGGATCTCAATTATAAGAACTAGGATGAGTAAAAGTTTATGAGCTAGTATCATAGTTTATGGAAGGTTGTGAATCTAGACCCGAGAGTTCCGGCTTTATTAAATGCATCATTAATAAAAACATTAAATAAAATCAAAGACATTATACATAGAAACTATATTAGATAATTCGCATTCTCGCTCGTCAATCTCGAACTAATTGTTTGGTCCACTAAAAATAAATAAAATATTACCTAAATATCATTTATGGTGTAATAAAATATTAGTATAACTATTATTAGAAGAGTTGATACTCACATCCTCCATAATTCTATCATATTTTATTTTAAGCTCAAATAGATAAATAAAAAGTACCAAAAAATAGATAAGAAAACATTATAAAATATTTATTATATATTTACTTCTTAGATTATTAAAATAATAAATATCAAATAATAATGAAAATTTAGAATCAATATAAAAACATTAAATATGTAATTTTAATTATTATTGTAAAATTGCACTATTACTACCACTATAATTATCTATACTTATATACTATATATAAAGCTAAAATTTGAAATAACTTCCCTTATGGTGTAATTTTCACTTCCTGTTTTGCCATTGACATTATTTAATTTTTACAAAAAAACCATATAATCCTAAGCAACCACCACCAACACATTAATAACCACATATCTCACCTTAAATTAAAAATCATCATAAACACACAAAAAATAAAAATATAATATAAAGTACACCGAACGTAACAAATATATTCTAAATCTAAAAAATGAAATATATAAAAATTGAATATATAGTATCATGCAATATTCACCGGCAGGCACGAAGTGCCTGTACACACTAGTATAAAGATAAAACATATATATATATATATATATATATATATACTTCTATATCTATATCTATATCTATCTATACTATATATAAAGTCAAAACTTGAAATAACTTCTCTCATGGTGTAATTTTCACTTCCTGTTTTGCCCTTGACATTATTTAATTTTTACAAAAAAACCATATAATCATAAGCAACCACCACCAACACATTAATAACCACATATCTCACCTTAAATTAAAAATTATCATAAACACACAAAAATATAAT
>NW_017725767.1:0-1491 GCF_001865875.1 Lupinus angustifolius
GCTTTTCTTGCATAGCTATACCCCCAATTATGCCTATCAATGGCCTCATCGATGGTCTTAGGCTCGATTTGAGATACAAAAGCTACAAAGTTACAAAAGTTATGTAAAGAGCTATGGGTTACCACCTCCGTAGTTATATCACCTTTCACTTTATCGAGTGGATGATCCTTCTTGGTCTTCCACACCATTGGCAGGTCCTGATGCTCATCTTGAATATTTTACTCTGCTTCTGCTTCTTCTTTGTCCTGGTCCATGTCCTTCGAGTATGCTTCTTCCAAAGCACCTGCTACATCATCATGAAATACCTTCCTCTTCTCTTTTGGAGAAGATTCGTCAAGACGGACATGCACAAACTCTTCTACTCGCATTGAATACTTATTAAAGACTCGATAAGCTTTACTATGCAATGAATACCCCAAAAATATACCATTATCAGCTTTTGTATCAAATTTAGTTGAAGATCTTTTTCCATTATTTAATATAAAGCATTTACACCCAAAAGCATGAAAATGAGAAATATTAGGTCTACGACCTTTTAAAAGTTCATATGGAGTTTTTGAAAAAGTAGGCCTCAAGAGTATACGATTAATCACATAGCAGGCTGTATACACTGCATCATCCCAAAAATATTTAGGAACCTTGCTTTCATTTAGCATTGTTCTAGCAAGCTCCTCTAAGACTTCATTCTTCCTCTCAACAACTCCATTTTGTTGAGGGGTACGAGGGGCCGAAAATTGATGCATGATACCATATTTATTACAAAATTTATCAAATAAATGGTTTTCAAATTCGCCACCATGATCGGATCGAATATATATTATCTTATGATTAAACTGGTTTTGAATTTGCTTGAAAAGGTTTTTGAAAGCTTTAAAAGCATCACTCTTGGACGAGAGAAATAATGTCCATGTAAATATAGAGAAATCATCAACGATCACTAAAGCATAAAAGCTACCACCAAAACTCATAACCTATGATGGTCCAAACAAGTCCATATGGAGAAGCCCAAAGGTCTTGTTGTGGATATCACATTCTTTTTAGCAAAAGCGTTTTTAACTTGTTTACATCTTTGACAAGTGTCACAAGTTTCTTGAGTTTTAAAATCAAGTTTTGGCAGCCCATCAACCAATTTATTTTTAGACAATTTATCTAGATTTTTTATGTGAATATGAGCGACACGCCTATGCCAAAGCCAGATGTCATCCTCTTTGAATATAAAACAATTTGAAAATAGAGTAGTGACATCATCTACTTTAACCATATAGATATTATTTATACGATATCTGATAAACTTAACTTTATTAGATATATTGTCACGAATAATACAACACTCATAATCCAAAGATACACGGTTACCTTTATCGCATAGTTGGCTGATACTTAAGAGGTTATGTTCCAGACCTTCAACATATAGCACATTTTCGATCACGACCTGATTTGAGTTACCAATTGTACCGGTGCCAAGTATCTTCCCTTTGTTGTTGTCTCTAT